>NC_133647.1:85216525-85522424 GCF_009905375.1 Apium graveolens
TCAATGCATTGTACCTCTCAAACACTTCAGTGATTCCTTCTCCTGGATTGGATTTAAAGTATTCATACTCAGAGGTTAGGATTTCTAGTTTGTTCTCCCTAACTTCCTCTGTGCCTTCATTAATAATCTCAATAGTTTCCCATATATGTTTAGAATCTTTACAATTCATCACATGTCTGTTCATTAGGGGATTAAGGGAATCTACTAAGATTAATTGAAGGCTAGCATCCAGGGAAGCTTCTTCTATTTCAGCAGGAGAGAAGTCCTCAGGATCCTTCACATAAGTTCTCGCTTTGGTGATCACCACATCATTCTCTATTACCTCTGGTTCAATAACCATAGGAATTTTTGGACCCTTCTTCAACACTTGCAAATATTTGGGATTAGCAACCTGTAAAAACAGTAGCATCTTCTTCTTCCACATCACATAATTTTCTTTATCGAAAAGTGGAATTTTAACGGTTCCAACTTTTTGTGTAGTCATTATGAATTTTTGAGTGAATAAAAATTCAAGAAGTGAAAGAAACACAAAAGTCTAGGATCTTGATTTGTACGTTAATCAGAAGGCTCTGATACCAATTGTTAGGTCCCAATTTATTTGTAGAATGGGGGGTTGAATGCAAACAATACCGTTTCGTCGAATAAAATGCGGAATAAAATTGTGAAACAAAATTCAAGTTAAATAAAACTTTTATTAAACTTGAAAGGTGTTACAACTACGGTATCGGTTACAAGGGATTAATCTCAAATCAATTATTACAAATTTAGAATAAATTCGACATGAACTTTTTCTATTTTTGTAATTAAAAGATCAAATGCTAAAAGCGATTTGAGATTAAGTTCTAGGGATTTTAATCCGCTAGATAGATACACAAGAACAAGATAAGTATTTCTAGTTGATTGGATTTAACTTTACAATCTAGAAAATTGATCTTGAAGTTGCAGAATAGATGTAATATTTTTCTGCTTCTTTTTCTCTTTTGTTCTTCTGTATGTTGTGTTCTGTTTGATTGATTGATATTTTGAATTGCTGCTTCTCCTTCTATTTAACAATCCAACCGAGAGAAAAAGAACTGGAATGACAATCCTTTTTAGCTTCAAAGACTTTCGGTGAGACAATCTATTAGAGCTAGCAAGACAATTAAAATGAACTAACAAGACTTTCGGTATGACTATTGATTGTCATACCGATTGTCATATTAGTTCAAATGAAATTGTTTTACTGAATTAATAATTGATTTTAATCTAAATAATAATTCTATCAATACAATCAACTGAATTAGCATGACATTCGGTATGACTATCAATTGTCATACCGATTGTCATACTAGTACAATCAGTTGTCTTTTTTTAGAATTATCACAGATTTTAATCAATTAACATTCTGAAAATCCTCATTTATTAATTCTAAATTAATTAATCAATTTAATTCAATTAATCAATAAATTAATCCTTGCAGATATAATTTATTCTCTTAATTAAATTATATGACTTAATTAATTAATAGAGAATTAATACTATCCCTGAGCAGCATCCATTCTTCTGACAATCTTCTGAAAGTCTCTGAGACTTATGAATCAATTCCGTCACTTTAATGCTGACACTCGATGTACTGTCTGGTTCATGAGTGACTAACTTTCGTGACGTTTCTTCATGTCTTGACTTTGTTGTTATGATTGAATCCTTGTAATAAATGATACCTTGACGAGATCTCTGTCACTTGATTAAATCCACGATCTTGATTTATATCACTGAGGCATGATCAAATTCTTGAACTTCTTCCAGTGAATCTTCAAGTCTGCAGATGAACAATGTTCCTTTATTCTTTGACAGATGTTACTTTGTGAGATCTCTCTGATGCTTGATCCACTATTTACTTATTACATTCTTATTTGAGTTGAGTTAAATACTCGAATAAACGAGTAGGCTATGACATATGCCTTTCAATATATGCACAACAACTTGTGATATTGATGTTAGTGTAGTAATGTCGTATTTAGTGATGTTAAGTCTTATTGAGTTGATTTGTATGCTAGAGATAATTGTATTTCACTAAGTCTTATAGGTTGCTAGAGTGCTAGATCATGGTCATGGTTTGTTTCTTTGTTGAGGTTTAATCGCTTGTTTATATTTAGAATTTAGGATATTCACTTATTAATTAAATAACTTGGATTTTTAGAAATTTGAGAAAATTGGATTGTATTGCTAGTTGTGGCTAGGTGTCAATTGGCTAGTAGTCGGCTCATATTTCTGTATGAGTAGTCAAGGTTTGAGCGAGATGGAGCGAAACGCACTCGTTCTAAAATTTGAGAAAAAAATAAGTGTTATGTATAATTGATCATGAGTGGGCTCTTTGGTACTCGAGTTATTAAGTTCTTAGGGGACTTTGTGCCTAGTGACCTAAGGCTTTTATAGTCTAAGATCTGCTAACCTAACGCTCGCTACATGGGTACTATTGTATAAATCTTTTATGGACCTCACTCATTGCACGATCGAATAAGCATACTTGTGTTATTTTGTTGAAAAAAACATGAATCCACGATTGACTCCGATATAAGAATTGAAGTGTTATAAGTTATTTTGATTCTAGCTTTTATTCTATTTGTAAACATGCGATTGCTTTGATAAGTAGTGAGTCATGATTGTTGATCTAGTTGTGATAGTATATCTGTAAGTAGTTGCACACACGCACGTCTTTGGCTTGTAGATTGGTTTGTGAGATTTGATTGATCTTTATGCAAATAACTGCATTTTCTGAGATGTTGCTCGTTGATTGGTTTAGTTATTCAATTGGGATCATTGCATTCATATTAGTTGCATTCATGCATTTTTGTTTCTTGTTCTTTGAGTCTGTTTATGCTTGAGGACAAGCATTGGTTCAAGTTTAGGGGTATGTTGAGTGGCATTTATGACACTTTATAATACTCTAATAAGCTTTGAATTGATGCGTTTGTACTCAAGTTGTTAAGTGTTTTAACGTGTTTTCGAGTGTTTTTGCATTTCAGGCATTAGCTAGGTAATCAGGTGAATTAGCATTATTTTGGTGCTAATTTGGTGTCAAGGTGGTGTTGGAATAAAGCTCGTGGGAAGCCGGCTCGAAGTAGTAAGAAAAAGAAGAAAATGTGAAGTTTTTCCAGAATTACGGCGCGCAGCGCGTGCGCGGGTCATTTTCGCAGAATTCTGATTCTATTCTAATTCGAATTGGAAGAGTTCTAGATTGTATGGGGCTGCTATATAAATAACTTTGCGCGGGCGCGCCGGGTCGTTTTCGCAGAATTCTGATTCTATTCTAATTTGAATTGGAAGACTTCTAGATTGTATGGGGCTGCTATATAAATAACTTTAGGTCATTTTTCAGAAGATATCAAGCCAGAGACATATCAAGGAGAGTTATAAGGAGACCGTGTTAGCACAATTCAACAAAGATGAAGAAGATCTTGATTTTACTTGTGAATCTTTGTTTTAAATTGTATTTGGATGCTAGTTTTCTTATTTGTGAACCTTACTCTTATTTTGTACTTGGTTTTATTTATTCGTTATAAAGACTACGTTTATTATACCATGCTTTCATCGGAACCCACATTGACGATGAGTCCGATTATGGGCTAATCCTTATCGTGGGGTTCAAGCGGATTTATTTATGAATTTCTTTAGTTAATTTGTTTTGATACCTTAGTATGTGGTGATTGTATGATAACCTAGTATTGGTTGTGCATATTCGTCTTATGAGCATCGCGAACTTATAGGATAGTGTGTTCATTTTTAATGAAGCGAAAGTGAATTTAAGGATTTAGAACTTGCCATGCTAGCATAGGTTCATGTATTTGTATACATGATTCGTAGGTAATTTTAACCATCTTACTTGCCCTATATAATCAAGATAGATAACTTGTGCTTAAACCGTTATGTTGTCAAATTCTATAAACATATAGGGTCTCAATATAATTGGTGTCTATTCAGCTTCCATCTCTTTTGTGGATGTCTGGTAGTATGGTACTCGTGCAACGAAAGTTGGCGTTTATCAGTTTTGTGTTATCTGATTAGTGTCATCACCATTATATGCTAAGGTTAAAAACAATAAGGTTATTGAATGAAGTATTTAATGAATTTAAGATCCCATGTTTGTCATATATATTAATTCAACCATTCTTATTCCCTTAGTTATAATTGTTAGCTTAATTCTTAGTTATAAACAACCTCAAATTATTATTGTCTTATCATTGAATAATAACCATACATTGTTACTTAAGTGCGTAAATTAATTAGGTAACCAAAGCCAGTCTCTGTGGGAACGAACTAGAAAAGATTCTATACTACTTCCGAACTCGTATACTTGCGTGTATTATTAGCACGTGTTAGCAACTAACAGTCTGCATTCTAAATTATGAGATAGTTTGCCGAGATCTCTTTTGTTCTATAGAGATGTCACATGTCGATAAGTATAATGACTTATCAACATCTTGAGTTCTCTATATATGTATTTGACTTGTCTAGGTCTCCAGTTCTCTACATGTAGAATGACTTGTCGATATCTCCAGTTCTCTACATAGGCTTCTGACTTGTCGATATCTCTAGTTCTCTACATGAAGATTTTGCTTGTCGATATCTATAGATCTCTACATGAAGAAATGACTTATCAATATCTCCGATTCTCTACATAGACTTTTTGACTTGTCGATATCTGAGATCTCTACATGCATATTGACTTGTCGATATCTCTTGGGACTTCTCGATAAGTCATTTTAGACTTCTCGACATACTTCTTGATATCCATTGACCTGTGACTTGTCGATATCTGACTTATAACATTTTTCCTAGAATAGAATTATTCAAAATTTATCACTTTCACAAGTAATTAAAATCCAACAAAACACATTCACCCCCCTATGTGTTATATTTCACTTCACTAAATATCTGATAAACTTGATCATAATTTGAATGAAATGTACATGTATCATATTGTTTTAAATAAATAATGAAAAAATATCATAATAAAGTAATTTTAGTCTATTTTAAAATGTAACTTTTATATTTTAAAAATAAGTAATAGATAACTTTTATGTTTAGTCAAAAATTGGTCAATTTAGCTGCTATTAAATGAATATGGACATGTAACTAGGGTGAGAGGGAGTAACTTGATAAAAATATTTAAAACACAAGAACACCAAGTATGTTAGAAATAAAAATGTTTATTTAACCTAATTTAAATTGTAAATTCTAGAATTATGAATTAATATTATGTACTTTCTCTCGGTAAGATTATTTCATCCTTACCATTAATTTATACATGATACCATTAATTTATACAGGAATGGTTTAGATAAAAAGGTTAATAAAAATATAATTTAGTGAAAAAAGTAAAAATAGTAGGTAAGATGGTGGGACCATTTAATATTTAATGTATAAAATAGGTGCAGTAAAGTAAGTTATGGATGTTGTTAATTTTAATATTATAAAACTTTATTATTTTTGACAAAATTTTGACAATACAATTGAGACGGACTTGAAAAAAAGAAAAGTGTATATAATTGAATTGGAAGGAATAGACTTTTGACATTTAGGTACTTTAGGATGACCACATGGTTAAAAATATTATTATTTTTTAAATTGTTTTTAAACAAAAATATTAACCTAACATACTTTTTTCACACAAAAGATAATTTAAAAATAACGTTTTTAACTCCGTGTTCAATACGTACCAAAACTAAAGCAAAAATTATATATGAGGGAGTAATTTTTAGTCAATATTCGGTTAATGGAAGAATGATAGACATTCAAAAGTTGTTCAATCACCACGCATCTCGCTCGTGCTCTAGCGATATATACTCTTTTGGAATCCATATAAATGCTTATGATCAAGGATCATATGTGTACTAACAAAAATCGTTTTCTTCCTATATTTCTCTAATCTTTTGGTGGGTCGAAATTTTAATAAAAGTTTGGAAGATTGATAGACATTCAAAAGTTGTTCAATCACCACGGATCCCGCTTTAGCGATATACTCTTTCGGAATCCATGTAAATGTTTGTGATCAAGGATCAGATGTGTACTAACACAAATCATTTTCTTCTTACTATCTTTCTCTACTCTTTTGGTTTCTAGGATTTTTAATAAATATTTTACTATTAAAATTAGCCAAAAGAGATCTTACTTAAAGAGTAAAAAAAAGGAATTATAACTCTTAATTAATTTGGAGCAATTATTGATTCAAAATTACTATTTGTATTATAATTAAGTTTCACTTAGTTAATTAATAAACTGAATTTCACAATTAAAATTAGTAAATTTAAATATAAATATTATCTTATTAATTTAAGTCAAAATATAAATGATACTAGTTTTATTTAATTTAAATCAGAATTTAAATAAAACAATCCTTTAGACATTATTCGTGTGACCGTACAAGTTATTATTACGCTGACAATTTTTTATTAAATTTAATTAAAAAATTAAATAATGAGTGACATCTAGTAATACATCGTTTCTACCAAGTAATGATAATCAAATCAATGATTCGATTAAGCATTTCGTGAATAATATTTCATGTAATATAATCTATTTGACCATATAATATAGATTAAACTCGAGTCATGATATGTGTTATCCTTTTCATAATGTAATTCATATTTCCTTGATCGATGATGTTAGGTCCAAAAGATACATACATATGGGGTGAATGTATGTTCTTCGTTTTTACTCTAAAATGCAGCGAATATTGAAACTTTAAAATAAAATAAACAAACCAAGAGATTTCACGGAATAATTCTTGTATTAAAAAATTAAACTACAATTGATTTCTTAAAACTTTGAACAAATATTCAGTTACAAATAGATAAAGCCAATACAAGATATAAGCTATCAAATCTATGGCTTGTATCTATCACTTTAAAAACTCATAACTCTTATCAAATGATTAACAATACAATTAAAGAATCTATAAATGGGGAGTGTATTTAATGTGTAAGTCTTTAAATGGTGAGTAAACAATTTGGCATGACCTCTCCTTATCAAATCAAGCTTTTTAGGTGCTGAGAATATTTTTTAAGAGCTTTGAAATATTCAATGAAAGACAGATATAATTCCAATCTGTATCTACTTGATTATATAGGCTGGTAGGTAGGTGAGAGATAGATTGGACACTTGGCACAATAATAACCAAGTATTTCAACTTTGACAACTTGCACAAACACCCACTTGCATCCATGGACCTTTATTTCTTCACAAGTTACGTCCATAAGGGAATTAGAGTACTTAAAATTATCACAGATGTTCCAAGTTGTGCATACAAGGCCATAAAGGACTTCATTTAATTTATTCTTAATCACTTGCGCATAAGAGGGCTTTTTCCTTAGGATATTTTCTAAGTGGAGACTACTAGATGCTTTATATGAGCTCACTTGCGCATGTAGCATGTCTAAGGAGTTCTTGCCTTAGAAAATAACACGAGTTGCGCTTCCAAGCTTGTAGTAGAACCTCACTTGTGACCTTAGTGCTCTAGGAAGGTTAACCATCACAACTTGATGCCTTAGAAGTATTTATTACTTTGAAAGCATTCCAAGTTGTGACCAAACTCCCTACTATCCTCTAACTTGACCATAACACCTACGGAAAGGTTTTTGGCATAGAAAAATTAATAAAATACTCATTAGAACCTTCATTGGAGACTAGGGAAGAAATAATTGCAATTTTGAATTAGTTTCTGCTCTGGTTTCTTCCACGTTTCTCCTACTAGGTCAAGACCAACTCATGTACATAGATATTGAGCTATACTTCAGGGCTATTACTTCTGATAAGCAATAGAATGGCCATGATGAATCCTACTAAAGTTAGCGATCACTTTGACTTAGTTTCTGTAGAGTATTGTAATCAATAAGTTGTCATGTCTTCAAGTCTTCTCTCCGAGTCTTGGTATAAACCACATAACCTGCATATCCAGATACGAATCCCCACTTAACAATCTTCCTAATAATAGTACTTAGTTTCCTTTCATGAATCACTGACGCCTATTGTAATGGTCTGGTTCACAGGAGACTAGTTCTGGTCTCAGGCCTTCATACTATAATCTTCTCAAATCATTGTCAAGTCTTCAACCAAATACAATCAGCTTCACATCGAATCCTTTAGGTCTTCACACTAATCCTAATAACTGCTTCGACTGACTTGAACCTTATTCCTCCATTACCTGAATATATTAATGAACTTCATACGGATCTTTGTTGACGTCTTCTTCCCTGCAGCTACCAAAATCATCAAGTATATGCTCAATAAACATTATGTACTGATTATAGTAGAACATAGATTATTTTTAAGTCTTTTGTTCTATATTCAGTTATCCAAACCAGTATTTTTGAGTTATACATATAGTTTCAATCTTGCTCAACATATGAGTACAATATCTCATTCAAATCAACATTTGAGCATGACAATGTGTTTCATAGTCTAGCTCAAACAAGAGATCAATAATATCACACCTAAAATGTATCAGGGTTAAATCATATCTTCATCATTCATATTTATCGTATGATTTATAATATACCCAATGTGCACTTTTAATATTACCGAATCAAAGTAAACTTTCGATGTAATCATTTTCCTATAGAATTATTGCATTATTATCACTATGAGAATTACTAATGACACTTTTAACAGGTGGAATCTCACGGTGGGTCAATCAAGCACCATGTATCTTTACATGTACTTATGTTTTTTACTTTAGTATCACTATACCTATTTGCTTATATTTTTAACTTCGGTATCAATATATTTATGATGAATGAGATGTGTTCATCAGTCAAAAAAATACTAGTATTTATAAATTATTATTGTCCCTTAATAATAATACTCGACTAAAAAACTAGGAATCTTTAGGATATCGAAACTATTCTCATAATCTCATTTTAAGACACGTGCTTAAAGAGACATAATACATATCGCATTTAAAGGACATTTATTAATCTAATATTATTTCACAGTAAATAAATATATAATAAATTCAAAGGGAATAATTGATTAAACATATTTATTAATATTCGAATATCTTTAACTAAAACATAATAGAGTTATCTATTGGCCACAAACACTAATACATACCCCTTTCAGCAATGGCAACAAACCTCTTCCATGAATGATTTTTATTCCTGCTCATCATCCACATCAGCAACATTATAACTTTGTGTATGTCTATTGCTAATTTTCAATACATATATAAACCTTTTCCAATTCTGCTCCTTGCCTCCATTCATGTATTTTAACGCCAATTGCCTCATCAAACGTGCATCTGATAAAGTGGAAATATGTAGATGACCGAAAGAAGAAGTTGAGGTTGTAATTAGTACCATCCATATGCGCCAATCTCCCGCCTAGAAGATTTCGGGTAAATATGAAGCCGCATCACCTGTATTATCATGTGTTTAAATGATTTGGTTTTTATTTATTTATATATTTTTATAATATTCAATGCATATGCTCCACTCTTCTGCTATTATCATGTGTTTTAATTTTGCATTTAACAAGTGTAGAATCCACTAAATTAGACTTAATACAAAAAGATTTAACACAATATGTTCTTTAGTTTTTATCTACTAATATATCTCAAGGTTCGAAAAAAATTGTTAAAAGAATCATTTTGTTGAGCAAGACTGAAGCTGTATTTATTACTCAATAATGTTGGTTTGGATAACTCAACATAGAACAAGAACTTGAAAAAAATCTATGTTCCACTTGAATTAGTACAAAAAGTAGATTTGGTATATACACGTATGGTTATGAGAATTATAGTGAAGAAGTCAACAAAAGTCCGGGTGAAGTTCATTAAAATATTCATGTATCAGAGTAATAAGGTTGAAGATATTCAAAACAGTATTTAGGGTTTGTGTGAAGATCTCAAGGGTTCAAGTGAATTTTATTGAAGATTATAAAAGAATTAACAATGCAATGCAAAGATTATAATACGAAGGCCTGAGAGCGGAACTAGTCGCCCGTGAACTAGACCATTGGACTAGGCGTCAGTGATCCGTGAAATAAAACTTAGTATTATCTCTAAAAATATTGTTAAGTGAGGATTCGTGTTGAAGTTTAAATTCAAATGAAATTTACAAAGACTCAAAGATCTAAAGATTGGAAGAGGAATAACTTAGAAGACTACGAAGATGAAGGTTAAGGGTTCAAGGATAAGAAGGCTTTAGTAGATCATAATTACAAGAACATTACTCATGATTCTTGTTGGCTCCAAAAATTTAAATGAAAATTAAACTCTAGTATTTAGATTTTTATACCTTAGTCGCCATCAAGAACTCAAGGAATGCAAGTCAAAATGCCCTGTCGCCGTGATCCTTGTTCTATGTCGCCCTGCGACTACACCTAAGGCTCTAGTACTATTTGTACTAGATATTGTTGGCTCAAATACTTAAAATGTAAATTAAATTTTTTCTTTAATATGTTTACACCTTGTTCATCATCAATATCTCAAGGAATACAAGTTTAAATTCCCAGTCGCCATGGTTCTTGGCTCTTATTGCCTTTTGGCTTCTCCATGTGGTTCCTGTCGACATTTAGGCCTAAAGAAGTGATTTTTTTTCTAAGGAAACTATCACACATCGATATGAACAATGCCAAGGTCCACATCTAGCTTGTGGAGGACCCCATGGTTGACATCTAAGCATAAATCAAAGAAAAAATCTAAGGCAAAGACTACATGTCGATATGTGCTTTATCTTGGTTGACTTTTGGACTTCACCGAGCTTTTTGGTCGATATCTAAGACTTGGTTCTTGAAAATGTCGACACCTAGGACTCTATCTCTCTCTCGGTCGACATCTAAAGGCTATTGGCTAAGCAATGTTGACATCTGAACTTGATTGGGTGGCTTTGTCACTATCTAGGTCGTGGAATATTCTTAACGATATCTAACTATTAAAGGAACATGTAGAGGAGATTGGTCGACATCTAGAGTGATTTCACTCATTTGTTCAACATGTAGCAAGGGACAGAAGATAATAGGTCGACATCTGGCTACAATTGGTCCATTATATTTGAATTTGAGTGGACTAGAAGCTTCCACATCACCTGCCTCCTCCTCCAAGCTATATTAAGATCTACATGCCTGTATAAAAAATAAATTAGTACTTCTCTCACAAGCAAGCATTCCATATTACAAAGAAACTTTGCAGAATTTATTTCTCAAGCTTCTTTGATTCGATTTGTTGACAGTACAATTATTTACATCACATTAAAGACATACATAGCTACACTTACATGTTATAGATATATGTTTTGATAGCTTATTTGATAAGAAATATAACTTGTTTGAGTGATAAAAAGAACCCTAGATTTGATAGTCTATTGTATTGGTTTCTTCTTCTAATTGTTGCTTCAAATCTTTAGTATTTGAAGGTGTAAGCAAACCCCAAGGTTTATTTTCATAATAAAAGGATTGAACACCGAAACTCTGTGCGTTAATTTTTTTTTAATTCCGCTGCTTAAACCTTGATAAAAATGATTGACATATATTCACCCCCTCTATATAAACTTTGGACCTAACAATTGGTATCAGAGCTTATTAACCGAAATACATACTAGATCTGTTAGTAGACAAGTTTTGTGTTGATTTATGTTGTACGGAGACTGGGAGTATTTTCATTGGTGTAGATCTATATTGGGTTAGTCATAGTGTTCTTGATTGTTGTTGATTGGATTGGTTGATTGATGTTTGTAATTTTGACTGATTTTGGAATTCGTATCTTAGGCATTATTTTGCAGAAATTTTTGAGATATAAAAATATGAGTACTTGTAAAGTCGCTAACATCAAGGTTTCTCCATTTAGTAAAGCCAACTATAAACTTTAGGAGTTCCATATCACAATGTACATTAAAGTAGCAAAACATGATTACATGAAAATTTTAAAGAGTGGTCTGTTTTGTAAAGGTTTCGAGAGTTGAGTGATGAGAGTTAATTGAGAAATAAGAATAGAGAGAGGGAGGAGAGAGAGTACATAAAGAGTGTTTTTGTAAAGTGAGAGAGCAGATAGAGAGAGTAGCGATGGAAAGGGGAAAGAGGGAAAAGAGGAATTTTTTGTTAATGTGAGGAGGGAAATAAATTTTTGTTGAATAGGGAAACTTTTGGTGTAACAAGGGGGAAGTAAGAAGCAGACATTTTTCAATTTCTTTAAAATGAGAATAGACACCGACTATTTTATAGAGTGATGTTTTAAATGATATTTTACATTGATTCAAAAAAGTTCGATGTTAAAATTATTTTTAACATCAGTGACATTTCTAACCGATGTTAAAGAGGTGATGTCGTAGGCAGTATTTCTAGTAGTGATTTGAAGCAGTTATTATGGTTAGTGTGAAGACTTAATGGATTCTAAGTGAATTTGAATGGATATAATAATAGACTTAACAGTGGATTATATAGTTCATGATACGAAGACCTGAGAGCAGAAATAGTCGTATGGGAACCAGACCAATTACACTAGGCATTAGTGATTTGTGAAAGGATTCTAAGTATTATTCTCAGAAGATTGTTGAGTAGTATTCATAATCAAGATTAATGTCAAAGGATTTAATTATGAACACCTGAAGATTATAATATTAGAAGACAGAATATTGAGGACTTGAAGATAGAGAGGACTACAGCTCAAGGTATTCAAGAATGACTTAAAGACTTGAAAATACTTTAAGTACAAATTCCTAAAAAGGCATTGTCGATTTCTAGGATTAAAAGCAAGAACCTTGGGTCGTATTATAGCTTCATGGAAGTACATTGTCAATTTATAGCTTCTTGAAAAGCTATTGTCAATTTCTAAGAAGTATTATGTCACTATCAAGCACATTGGGGAGGACTATACTAGCCACATCTCTCATTGGTCGATTTCTAGATCATCAAGCAATGCATTGTTGATTTTTAGAGATCTAGGATCACTATTCTCGATTTTTAGACTTTCTCTCTCTCCTTGTCAACTTCTAGCTCAAAGGAATTCATGAAGTCGATTTGTAGCATTTCCAATCATTTATTGTCGAGTTCTAACTTGTATGGTCGATTACAAGGATCAAAGGACAAGCTACCACCTACTGCAATTCAAATTGTATAGACTATAATATGTCACATGTCCCTATCTTCTCAATCAAGTCATATCGGTCTATATATCCATCAGATCTTGAAGAAAGAAGTTACTTCTCAGCAATTTACAAGGCGAAGCTCTGCATATTTAATTTCTCGGAGATAGTTCGATTTCATTTATTGAAATTATAAGGAGAAGTGTTGCCCAAATTTCTTGACACCATTTATGTCTTACAATATTTATTGCACTAATTAGATCAAGCTTTAAAAGTTGTATTAAGTATGATTGATTAGAGCTTTATCTTGTTAAACTGATATGTAGCATATGATATCTTGTATTCTATGTTGTGAGAAAACCTTCGGGTATTTATACTTTGAATAAAACCATATTTACCTCGAGTTGTGTGTGTTTGTTCGTTTGACTCATTTTTCGCTGCTTTAAATTGTTAAGAACGAAGAACATACATTCACCCACCTCTGTATATACCTAGTGGACCTAACAAAATCTTGTCCATACGAGTCAGATATCTGAGTTGGAATCTAAATAGAAAGATTATCAGAACTCTATTATTAGTGTAAAAGAATTATTGACAACCAAATCAATGGAGCTATAATTGACATTCGACCTAGTAATGTTGGACATAAATATGTGGTGGAATTAGAGAGTGATGATAATGTTAAATTAAACTCTTCAGATATCATATTCTTCTGAAAAGGCCAATAATTTATTATGCAAAGAAGCTACTCCTGATTCTTTCAATAAAGATACTGTAGATTTCATCTGATGAGTCAATATCAAGTGATGAATCTAAAACTCACTTAGATGATAGAGATGTTCATAAAGCTCAAAGGAGAAACAGACGCAATACAATTTGAAGTTAGGTGTTAGTAATAAAAATAAAAATTCCTTTAACCCTAACTCTTCAAGAAAGTTATGCCTTAAATATAATTTTGCTTCTCATCTTACATATGCATGTGATATTAGTAAAGTGGATAAAACTAAGTTTTATAAAAAGAATAACATGCCAAACATTCCTAGTTCTTATTCATCGTGTCATATATCTGAATGTATGCCATGTGCTTGTCTTCTTATCTTAACATGATGCATTCGCCATCCATTACATTCAAGCATAATTATAAGGAAATGAGTAGGAAGCACGCTTGGGTAAAGACTGTCAGTCCATCTAAGGTTATGAAGAAAACTCCTACTCGGAAGCCTAAATGCATTCAGAAAGCTTCTAAAGAGAAGAATGAGTCAGTTAATAGGAAACAAAAGCATGTCAAATTTGCATCTGTTATCATTTGTTACATATTAAGTGCAACACAGAGGAGGGGTGAATGTATTTTCTTTATTTTTAGCCTTTTTCCAACTTATTTGGATATGGTGAACAAAGTAGTTTATAATTTGTAAAGATATTATGTTAGCAGAATAAAAACAACAAGTACAACAAACACAATATTTCAAAACTCACTTAATTTGTATCAATTAAGTTTTCTTGTACAAATTCTAAGTTCTTTAAAATAAAAGAACTCAACTTCTTTCTTAAGAGAGTTTAAGAGAATTTAGATCCGTTTGTAACATTTGAAACAAAGGACCAGTGTTTACTTTATAGATTAGTAAACACGGGTTTACACAGCATACAATAAGATGTACTAAACCATTTTCTAAGTTATCTCTAATTCTTTCTATTTTGGTTCAGTAAATCCTTGCAAATCTTGTAGGTATGTGACCTTCCTTTTCCAGTTAATCTTGGCCCTTGATCTTGCACTCTTCAAGCTGCTTTTGTAGACTTTTCAATCTAAGTGATTAGATCATTTATTGATTGATAATCTTGAATCATTAACTTTTTTGCATTCTGTACTTGAGGTTTATATCGAGATCTCCAGTTTGTTCTATAGAGAAGTGACATCTTGATAAGTATAATGGCTTATCAAGATCTCTGAGTTCTCTATAAGTGTCTTTTACTTATCGAGGTCTCTGAATTCTCTATAAGTGAACTTGGCTTGTCGAGGTCTCCAAATCTCTGCATGTAGAAATGACTTGTCGATATCTCCGAGATCTCTAAATGTATTTTGACTTGTCGATATCTCCGAGATCTCTAATGAGAAATTGACTTGTCGATATCTCCAATCTTCATTTTGACTTGTCGATATCTCTGAGTTCTCTATATGCATAAATGACTTGGCGATATCTCTGAGATCTCTATATACATTTTGACTTGTAGATATCTCTGAGATCTCTAATGATAAATTGACTTGTCGATATCTCCAATCTTCACATCTTCATTTGACTTGTATATTTCTTTGAGATTTCTCTATAAGCCATTTTGGACTCCTCAATAAGTCATTCTGGAGTTCTCAAATGACTTCTCTATATGACTTGATCTGTGACATGTAGATCTCTTAACTTAGAACATTTTTCATAAAATAGATTTATTCAACTCCAAGCTTCTTCATCTTTTCCTTGAGGCATGATCTTTGCTTGATCTTTTTCCAGAGTTTATTATTAGACTTGAAACTGTTTACAGAAAAATAATCCAGTCTAATCTTTAACCTTTTTACAGACTAAAGTAATATAATACATAATACAAATTTAGAATATCATACAACTAAATCTTAGGGTTGTCAATGTGACTTAGTCTTGTTATAATACAGGCATGTCTTGCACAACAATCTCCCCCGGTTTGTGAGAAGATTGCTTATCACAAATTCATGCCTAATAACAAGACTAACCCCCAAGCTAAAATAAAATACAAGAAAAATTGACAGATTTGACAAATTTCAACATTTATACATTGAGCAATTACATTAGTTCAATAGTACATAAACTAGGTGAAATCTTCATATCCTGTTTCTATCCTAATAAGGTCCTTGAAATTTATAAGCACATTTAGTTCTTCAATAATTTGTGTCCCTCTCAAAGGTTCTACCAGTTTGATCCAATCATACAGTTTGTAACCATTGAGGTAATTAACTCTGAATCTTGAGTAACTACCAATCTTTATGTTTAGAAAGTGCCCATCTTTTGAAATTTTACTCATCCCCTTTGCCTTGAGATCATCTGATCTTTGTTCAAATATAGCAATTTCTTTTGCATACTTCCTATCCATTTCTTTCTCTTCAGCCCTTGCATTTGCATTTTTTTCATCCCTTTCTCTTAGCCATACACACATCACAGTCTTCCATGCCTTTGTACTTGTGTCCTTGTCCTTCATTAAGCTCATCACCCTCTTAAATTTAGTGATTGAAAGTGTATCCATTAATTCCTTGCTAAGTAGAGTGAAAATCCATCCTAATAGTAGATCCTGACTTCTCTCAATGATACAACCCAAACTTTGACCATTCCTTCAGATAATTATTGAAAGTATTCATCATTTGTGATGCACCAGTTTAAAGGTAGAAAATTAGTCTGATTAAAGAAATTCCAGATAACCCCCTTACCAACTTGCAGCTTCTTTGATTTTCTCCCAACAGTCTTGAAATGAGTCTTGATTGGTGGCTTAAATGAAGGTAGGTTTGAGATTTTCTTTAAGGTGGTTTGGCTAGAAGTGATTGGTATTTTGAGTAAGCTGTTTGTAGTTTCTTTGTACCAAAGTTTGGTCTTAGAGGTTAAATGTGGTTGAGTGTTTGAGTTTGCAGGCTTAAAGGTTTGTGTAGGTTGAATCTTGACTTGTAGTTCTTGGAAATTTTTCTTGGTACCTTCACCATCTTCCCTCTTCTTCCTTCTCCTTTCATCTCCCCTCTTCTTATCATCTATTTTCTTTTATTCTACTTTTCTGTTAGTTGCCTTGGTAGATTACCTAGGATTTGAGCCAGAAGGTTTTAGCTCATCATTCTTCTGCTCATCATCATCCTTGTTATCTTTTTTGTTGAATTGAGTAGTTGGCAACATGGTCTCAGCATTCTGTAGGTATCTCCCCAATATTCTGATAATCTCCTCATCTTCAACTTTCTTGTTTTTTTGGACCTGAGATCAGTTTGCAGAGACATAATCAATCTCAGATTTCCTTTCACAGAATTCTTTGGAACTGTGAACTACTTGCACTTTTTGGTCTGTGGACTGATGTAGGCCACCCCTTTACTTGAATCGAGATAGGCTTCAGGAAAAGCATCTATATGTGTCTTCTTAAGTACATTGAGCAACTGGGTGTCCTCTGGAATAACTGGATTAACTCTGTCAATAATTACATTCAGTTCAGATGCTTTCATGGTTTAAAGAGTTAAGAGAGACACTTGAAGACACCTTTCCAAGACACGGTCATTGACATTTGCAACTATCCTTTTCTCCAGGATGTTTTTAACTTTGACAATTACCACTCTTAGAAAGTTGATGTTGTTGGCCAAGGCTCTTTTGTAAGTTATGTAGTTGTTGTGAAGAGACATCCTTAGGACTGTTGTTAGTCCCAAAGTATCGTAAAGGGGGGGGGGTTGAATACGATACCTACAATCTTTTTTGATTTGTTTACAAGTTCTTCGTTAAAAGTACGGAATCAAATAAGACACAAAACAATTCGAGGAAGATATTGTTTTATTAATATAATCCTTGAGGTTGCTACAATATAATCAATAAATTGATTAGCTACAATAAATTCAGCAGCATAACAATATGTTTACAAGCTTAATAAATGAGGGGCTTTAATGGAGCTCTCGTAAACTGAATTGTGTTGCTGAAGAAGATGACTGATAATGAATTACATTCATTCAGCTTCTATTGTAGACTTTCAAATTCAATGGATAGGTGGCATGTTTGTGTCCACACATTCCATTTAGCTTTGCTACAATTAAAATTAATGAATACAACTCTTCTATGGCGACCAGTGTAAGCTTCTGTGGCGACCAGTGTCTCTGTAGAGCTTTATGGCGACTATATATGCTCTATGGCGACCAGTGTAATTCTATGGCGACCATATAACTTCTATTGCGACCAAGAGACTTCTATGGCGACCAAGAGAACCTTTATGGCGACCATATAAATTCTATGGCGACCAAGAGATCCTCTATGGCGACTAAGTGATCCACTTGAAGTTCTTTGAATCAGCTAAGGCTCTACGGCGACTAGGTAGTGACAGAGGTTTCTTCTGTGGTGACTACAGTCTATGGCAACCACTGGTGGTGCCTTAGAGATAATCTTTATGGAGACCAGTTCTGTGGCGACCATAGACTTAGTACACTTATATGGCGACCAAGTAGAAGACTGTTATGACTTAGAATATTCTTGCTTTTGCCAAATCATTCTTTATTATATTAACATTTTTTCTATAACTGAATCAGAATTCCTTCTTGAATACTGATGTTTGGTGCACTGGTCTGGTTCATAAACAACTAGCATTGAGAGAATCCCAATTCAATTTGACTTGAGTTTCTGAGCTGATAGAGATTGAAGTTTATCCATTGCTTCTTTCATTGAACCCTTGATCTGTAACACTTAAAATCAATTCATGAAACTGATGCTTAAAGTCCCTTGTTGTCTTATTCTTCATGACTGCTTGAACATGATAATGAACTTCTTCCCATGATTTGGTAGAAGACTTAAAGAGTCAATCACATCATTTGGTTCTTTGTGTTTATCCAGTCTTCATCTATAGGGTTCCTATTCTTCACAGTTTAATATTATTTATATATTTCTGTTTTTATGTTGAGTTATAAATCTTTGATTACATGTTATATTACATTATGCTTTACAATCTCCCCCTATTTGATTGTTAGGTTTCGACAAGCAAATCCCTAAGGATAACTCAACTGATAATAAGAAAAAGTACAATCTCAAAACAGATAAAGATCTTAAATACATTCTGGATTACATATTCAATTCCAGATTTCTTAAGATACAAATTACAAAGAAGTGTTCCACTAGCCTGGACATATATTCTATGACTTCTTTGTCTTTGTTTTCTTCTGCTTCCTGCTTCCTTCTCCTTCTTGAGGCTGTTCAGATTTTCTCTTAGAGAGTTTTTTCTTAGGATCTGAAGGTTTTGGAGGAGACTCTTTCAGCTCATTCAATCTAGCTTGCACACAATAACGAGCTTCTATCTCAAGTGCATTGACTGGAGGTGGATTATTCAGTTCATGAAGCATTATCTCAAGATATTTGACTTTGGTGCATTTAGGAACAAGATCAAACAATAGCGAAGATTTTCTGGACATTACGAAGACTGTTATCCTTTTTGGATGTCTTTTTACTCTTTTAGTGTCATTGATTGATTCTTCTTCCATCACTTCATCAAGTATCTTAATGATAAGAATCAAAGCAACCTTGTCTTCTTTACATGTGGATAGTTCGACATCCATCAAGGCTTGTTGTATTGAGTCTGATTCACTTGTCCTGAAGTCTTTGATTCTGATCTTGCTTTTATTGATTCTAAAGACTAACTCCCCTTCACTGTCAGTGTTGATTATGGGTTCATTGTCTTTCAGAAGATTAATCTCCGCTTCCCCATTGATGAACACCATCTCATGATACGCTCTCGTAACCTTCTTCATATCCTTCTCTGTGTCTCTAAACATCTTATCATTGAGCCTATAAGCATATAGAACTTCAGCAACTTTATAATCTGCTTCTAATCTTTTAACACCTGGGGCTTCCAGTTTAGCTCTTTTGCTCCGGAGTTGACTTTCCAGGAAAGTAAGTTGTATATAACGAATGGTTCTTATGTGTTGGTCAGACATGGTGATGTTTTGCATCCTACCACCTGCATACTTTGATCACGAATGGATACATAAATGCTTGAGGAGATACATTCATCATTATTCTCCCAAGTTTGTCTCTGAAGTATTCATTCTCATTTGATTTCAGCCATGGGATTTTTGATGCTAGGACAAATAGTTCAACAATGTTTAACTTTTTTAGTACACTGGTAAACACCTTCATCTGTAGACCATCTCTGTGATTGATAGTGATTCTCCATCCATTCTTCAGAATGTTCACAGTAGTTCCAGTAATTATTTTGCTGAACTGATCATAGAACTCATGGATGTTATCATGTTCCTTTCTGTAATGTTCCACGGTTCTCAACATATTAGAGTTTCCAGGGTCTGAGTAGTGATATATTTCTGGTTTGTCCATTTTCTACTTTATTTCTTCCCATTTGCTTCCTTTCCTGTTAGCTCAAAGATATGCTTCTCTCTCTTCTCTGTACTTCCTTCTTTGAATAGCTCTTTGAATTCTTGCTCTTGATATTTACATTTCTTCTTGAATCTCTATATAAGAGCGATTTATTTTCTCTGGAAGTCCATAGAACAAACAGTCGTCTGAGAAAACATCTTCATCTTCAAACTCTTCATCCTCAAAGATGATCTTTCTTTCTTCCGTAGCCACTTCTTCGAATCTTGGTTCACACCCCATCGAAACATCAATTTCATCTATTTCACCTTCTTCTAGATCCTCTTTAGAGAATAAGGGTCTTGGAGCATATATATAAGATAACAGATTTCTCTGAGTTGTAATGATTTGGCTCATATGTCCTGATTGCTCCCCCTGAGATGTTGCACTTTCCTTAGAGAATCTTTCCTTGAGGAGCACCCTTTCATCAATTCTCTCTTCTAGTTCTTCCTTCATCTCATCTCCAAATTCATCATAAGTACCAGTAGTCTGAAAGGCATCTTGAAGTAGATTAACAGCAGTGTCTACTTTTTCTTGTTCTACTACCCTTTTCTCCCACTCAGTTGGGTTATTCTTCAGATCTGGTGTTGAGTGAGCATGTAAGGTTGAGACAGGGATCTCAATAGAAACAGGCAGTTGCTTGCTGACTGAGGTCATTGGCCCAAAGCTGACAAGAGCTGCTTTAGATGAGACCGGGATCGATGCTTGCTTGCTAACTGAGAGCTTTGGCTCAGTGTTGGCAATTTCTTTTCCTTTTCCTGTATGAGAGAGAGATCGCTCAATGAATTCCCGTAAACTAGCGAATGCTGCTTGTTGATGTTCAATTTGATCAGAAAGACTGACGATCTGATGATCCCTGAGAGATAGACCTGCCTAAAAATGTTGATCATTAAGAGCCAGTTGTTCTTTGAGATAGTTGTCTTTGAAAGCTAGCTGCTCTTTAAGATAGGATTTGGTGACATAGTTTGAGAGTTCTATTGGTGTAGTTTGGATGGTAGGTGTCTCACAAGCTTCTCGTAGTGTATCGCTCAACACTCTATCACTCGGTTTAGGGTCATGTGTGTCACTTGTTCTCACATGTTCACTCCGCTCAAAGCTCCAAGTTCCAAGTGTACCTGCAGAAGACACTGGAGCCATCCTTAAGGAGGTCAGCAGTGGTGCAATGGGAGTTTTCAATTCTCGATCCTTGTCTGAGACAAGTTTCCTGTCATCAGGAGATGACTCATCCAGAGTTAGAATCTCTAGGAGGAGCACTGGGGTCGTCATATTTAGCATCTGATCCCCAGCTTCCCCTAGTATTTGTGAAGATACATTCCCCTTAGGCTCACTAGTAAAATCTAGTTCATCGCCAATGGGTTGTCGATCCGCGCCTACGTCGGATCCACTATCCGCAGATGCATCTAGGTTTATTAGTCATGGGGAGGTAAATGATGTGCTAGGTTTGGCAACATTACAACACTCTCTCCTAAAACCTGTGAAGGCAGTTGATCCATTGAAGGACCTTGAATAGGATATTCTAACCGTAAAATAGTTGAATGCCCGGTTTCGATTAATACTTCCTCACCAAATAGAACTCTTCTAATCGACTTATTTAATGCTTCAAGAGCTTGGATATTGGATAGTGTGTTTGACTCATTACAGGGTGCCGTGGCCGACGGGAAAATTTCAATAGATCTACCTTGTTGAGAAGATAGATCTAGTAACTATTTAGTTGCCTTTTTAGCCAGAGAATCCTTTTGAGAAGATACTTGGAGGTTTTCAGTTGTCTCAGGGAATTTAATTATTTGCTTCAAAGGAGACAGAGCTATGGGTTCTCTCAAAGTACCTTCCTTATTTGCTGCATCTAGTGCAGTTACTCCCTCTATATGCATAGGGTCCTTATACTCCAAGGTTTGGGCTAAGAGAGTTGAAGGTGTTTGATTTGGCTCTAGAGGGTGGTTATAAATTTGTGATATGCCAAATTCACTCCCTCTCATATCTACTTGTTCAATAAGTAGCTGTGTGTGATGTGGGTCAAGATATAATTGATCTATACTAATGAAATCAGAGCATGCTTCATATGTATTACTCAGAGCAGATGTACCCATACCTGAGAAAGTTGGTCTATAGACAGATGTATTAGATTGAGTAGAATCAGCAGCTTGAGGAGGTTGTCTAGCAGCTTCAGGTTGAGGTTGTAGAGAATTTTCTGGTTCAGCTTCTTGTTCTGGTTCAACATCATCTTCTGCTTGATCACTAAGTTCAGGGTCAAGTTGATCTGCTTCTTCATTCACATTCTCTTCAGGTGCATGAGCAATGTTTTCCTGTGGTACATTTTCATCTTGAGGTTCACCTTCATCGTCTTCATCTATATATTGAGCATTGATAGTAGCAAAGACATCTATCATGTGGTCTGTTAGGAAAGCAGCGTTTGCATTTGAATAGTTTCCTTTCTTGTGCAATTTAGTCATTATCAACAGGGACAAGATGGGAGGATCTTCCAAGATATCACTGTGAGTTGATGCCTTTTGTGCTTCTGACAGTTTTCCATTAAGAAAAATCTGAAGAAACCTTGCGTAGAAGATAAAGTTTTGATATTGAGATTAGTTCTCCAAAATGTGCTTCATGAATAAACGCCCAAAGTTGATGTGAAGATTATTTGCAATAGCAACCCCAACAATTTTATTGAAATTAGTCAATCCATGGAATCCACCAGTCTTAGGAGCCAAGCAGTGAGATAATATGTTGAAAAACAGATTCCTTTCCTTTGGAAAATGATTTTTGCTTAAGTGCTTAGGAAAATCGTCATTCCCTGTCAATTTGCTTCTTATTGCTCTGAAAAAGCTGAGTGATTCCCAGTCTTCTGGAATATTATCAAAATTATCACGAGGTTTAAATCATCTTAAGTGATTCTGATTGAATCATCACCAATAACAAAGGAAAAAGGCAGTTGTTCATCTTCTGAGGAGTTTGTAGTTGTTCTATGCACATGCCTGAGAAGCTCAACATTCAATTTCATATTAGTAGATAATACGAAGCGCACAATGGAGTGTTTATTTAGAAAACAGATCCATGTCTCAAAATGTGCCATTTTAACTAGATCACGTTCAGTAATTGAAATAAAATTTGTTTTTGGAATCTGAATATTATTCGCCATATAATTAAAAATGAGAATAAAATTTGGATTTAAAACAAATAAATTTGTGCCCTTCGAATTATAAGATAAATTAAATTGACCAAACAAGACCTAAAAAAAATTAAATTAAAATTAAATCAATTAACAAACTTGCCAAACAAAGCCTTAAACCAAAGAAAAACTAAGTAATTCGATCTCCACAAATACTCGGTTAAAGTTGAATATTTTGATATCAATCGAATCCTTGTGATCTGGGCTTTCAAAAACTTGAGAAATTACAAAATTTGGCAGAGTTTTGTTACTGATTTGATCAAAATGAAATTTTCTCCTTCCCCTGCGATTTGAGTTGTTTGTATATAATTGAACAAAGTCAATATGTGTATATATATACTCACAACAAAAAATCTCACAAAGTGCAAGTGTTGTGTGGCGACTAGGGGCTCCTGTGGCGACTAGGGAGCAAAGTATGCTCTTTGTGGTGACCACAGGAGGGACTTAGAGTACTTTGTGTCGACCACGGGAGAGGTACTTAGAAATTTTCTAAGTCCATACTCTCTGTGGCGACCACAGTTAGATTGACTTAGAAATTTTCTAAGTCCATTCTCTGTGGCGACCACAGTAGAGTCACTTAGAAGTTTTCTAAGTCTAGAACCTCTGTGTGGCGACCAACACCCTTTGTGCTGCTGATAATTTATTTTAAACATCTTTTAAATATTTGTTTATTGAAAAGAATGTTTAAAAAAAATAAATCACAATTATTTTTCACTACTTGTACAAATATAATCATTACATTGATAACACTATATTTTTGTGAAAAATGATTATGCTGCAACCTTTTAATATTAATTTCAATGAACCCCTTTAAATATTAATTATTTAAAGTCTACTGAAATTAAATTAAATAGATTTATCAATATGAATGTGCTAAAACATATATATATATATATAAATTGTATGCAAGCACATAAATGATTGAATTACGAGAAATAATTAATGGCATGTAAATTCAGATGTCCTTAAGATATTGAAATTTAAACAACAAGTGAATTTAACTAGGATAAATTGCGGTTATAGACTTCTAAAGTTAATTAGAAATATTTAACATCCCAAGTTCACTAACCAACTTAGAGAAAGTGTTTTCATCAAGTGGTTTGGTGAAGATGTCTGCAATTTGATCCTATGTGGGTACAAAGTGTAGCTCCACAGTGCCATTTGTGACATGCTCTCTAATAAAGTGATACCTGATATCAATGTGATTTATTCTCGAGTGCTGAACTGGGTTGTTTGAGATTGCAATTGCACTTGTATTGTCACAGAATGTTGGGATCTTTCATACCAACAGACCATAATCCCGGAGTTGGTTCCTCATCCACAAGATTTGAGCACAACAGCTTCCAGCAGCTATGTATTCAGCTTCAGCAGTTGATGTGGATACTGAGTGTTGCTTCTTGCTATGCCAGGATACCAATCTTCTTCCAAGAAACTGACAGCTTTCTAATGTACTTTTCCGGTCAATCTTACAACCTGCAAAATCTGAATCTGTATAGCCAACTAGGTCAAAACCTGTACCTTTAGGGTACCAAATTCCAAGATTTGGAGTTCCCTTAAGGTACCTAAATATTCTTTTAACATCTATAAGATGAGACTCTTTTGGTTCAGCTTGAAATCTAGCACATAGGCATGTTGCAAACATAATATCCGGTCTACTTGTTGTGTGATAAAGTAATGAGCCTATCATACCTCTGTAGCTTGTGATGTCAACTTTCTTACCAATTTTGTCCTGATCAAGCTTGGAGGCTGTTGGCATGGGAGTCTTTGCTGGAGTTGAATCTTCCAGATTATACTTCTTGAGCAGTTCTCTGATATACTTGGATTGACAAATGAATAGACCATCTTTCTTTTGACTCACTTGTAATCCAAGAAAGTAGTTCAACTCTCCCATCATGCTCATATCGTACTTACTCTACATTAGCTTAGAGAATCTCTTGCAAAGATCATCATTAGTAGAACCAAATATAATATCGTCAACATCTACTTGAACTAATATCATATTAGATTTATGCATTTTATGAAACAGAATTTTATCTATGACACCTCTAGTAAAACCATTTTCAAGTAAAAACTCAGAAAGAGTGTCATACCATGTCCTTGGTGCTTGCTTAAGACCATAGAGAGCATTGAATAAGAAGTATACAAAATCAGCCAGATTTGGATCTTCAAAACCTGGAGGTTGTTCTATATACACTTCTTCTTCTAGCTCCCCATTCAGGAATGCATTCTTCATGTCCATTTGATAAACTTTGAATTTTGAATGTGTTATGAATGCCTGAAACATCCTGATTGCCTCAAGTCTAGCCACTGGTGTGACGGCCTCAACCCCAAGGCCAGGAGTTGACGTCAACAACAACAACAACAATTATAAATCAATCTAAACATAACTACGACCCCTTTACCAAGACCTTTTCCAGGTTTAAGTCTGACTTAGGTTACTCGACTAACATAACCCAAATTACCTTACACAATCCTGACCACTAATTTAATGCAACAACTCACCAGACCTCATCTGGTCTGAACACAACTACCTCAGAGGAGTCTGACACGAAAGGAGCTGGAACTCTGCCCTGACTACCGCGTAAGAATCTCCTAGGCATCTGCAATACATATATAAAACATTATGCAAGGGTGAGCAATCAATTGCTCAGCAGTACCACTATATGAATAACAAGTAAAACGATTTAAAGTAAAACAGTTATAGGAACAGAATTCATAACTTGCCAGAATTTTAGCATAAACAAAACCATATTTAATTTTAGCATGCTATTTCCATTTTCAAACCTTCCGTTCCATTACAAGAACCATAAAACCATATTTTAATTTTAGCATGCTATTTCCATTTTCAAACCTTCTGTTCCATTACAGGAACCATAAAACCATCTGTCCAGTTACAGGAACCAAAAATCATGTGTTCCGTTACGGGAACCATAAAACTTCTCCCATCACAGGACCTATAAAACTTGTTCCTCTCTGGGAACCTCAAAATCACTTTGATTTGTTAAACAATTTCAAAACCAGATCAATCAAATCTATTGGACGTTTAACCGGTGAAGATAGATGATCAGTCTACCCTCACCGGACAGCGACTAGCGGCCGTCCAGAAATAGAATGTGTTCCGGAACATGGGAAAAGACTAGCTAGGTCTTTCCCCCATGCTGGACTAATCGGTTAAACAGGATGCACAACCCAATTAGCCACTTACGCAACCACATGCTGGGCCATTACCGAATAACGGGCCTCTTACACAACTCCAATAGATCAACTGAATTCCCTTTTTGCCTCTTCCAAAAATTCCACGACATAGGTGGATCAAAACATTCTCTTTATCCAGTTTTCAAAATCACCGTTACCTATCTCTTTTCCAAAATCAATTCTGTCACTGCACACTATTCAAACCTCTTTTCATTTAAATCACGTTTAGAGATAGGTATTTTCAGAAGTTACTTTTCCCCAAAACATAATTTTAAACAACATTTCAAATACAGGGGATACGTAACTTAAAACGTTTCTGTTCCATTACGAAAGTAAAACATTTAGCTATTCATATACACTAAACCATAAAAGAATGGTCAGGGGTACTTGCCTTGCAGAGCTTTACAACTGATACTAATTGACTTTGAGCCGACTCGAACGCTCAGGCTTTATCGCTTTACTATTTGACTATTCTGGATCCGACCTCAACGCTCAGGTCCTTCGCTTAGGAACCTCACTGCGCTTGTCGACCGATCACTAGGTTATCTTTAGTTCAATACCAATTTCCTGAGTCCTTCGACTAGAACCTACAGAGCTAAAATACCCTACGTTAGACGTCTAGGCATGCTTGACATATCCTCAATATCAATCCTACCCAAACGATAACAATCCCGACTCGTACTTATATGTACTATTATGATATAATAACACACATAACAGCCAGGGTTCACGTTCTCGAGAAATCGGTTCGGTGTTCGTTTTCAGAAAATATATATACTCTTCAGTTTACGAAATCAAGGTTATTGATTTGGCAAAATATTTCATCACATCGTACAACCAAGTTTCGTATAAAACGCACACACATATATATAGTCACTCGACATCCCGATAATTATTGGATACGTTCCCGTATTTCCATAATTCAATTTTCCGAAAATCGGGCAGCATCTCCTTCGTTTATCGGACTACCCGCCGAATACAATCGACGTCAGATCAACAGTACAATCACCAATTCAAATCAACAACCACAATCGCAATCACAATTTAATAAGCTCGAATACAAATATTCAACTTCTATTTCACATCGAACTTACAAATAAAATCAATATATTTATTATATATTTATTTTATTTTATTTTATTTTTTTTTAAATATTAGGACTCAGAATGAATCATCACAGTCCACCGTCCGCTCGTAAATAGTCATCGCGGATGGCGGCAAAATTTCGCGGGTACCCGATTAATTCTCGGGTTTCTAGCGCGAAACTTCGCCGATTAGTCAATTTATTTTCCGCACGAATTTTTATTTCACGAAATTACTCAAGAAATTCCCTGCAGAAATAAAAATATATTAAAATTTTAATTCGGTAAGCACACGCGCACAGGAACATGCTACAATCGGAAAGCAGAACATGGCCAAAACAGGTCGGAACCACAGGACAATAACACAGCAGATACAGCACACCCACAAATATCACAAAACACGACAGTCTAACAATCCAAACCCCGACAGACCCATACACGCGCCACCAGCACGCGCGGTAGCGGTGATAGGGTTGCCGGAAAACAAGAGAACGACAACAACCAGAAGCGCAACAACACAGAAGCCTCGCACCTACGCGCTGCGACCAGGTCACCACACCTCTCAGAATTTCCGAGAGGTAGCAACCACACAGGACACAAAAAAATCAATTGCAATATATGCATACAGATGTATATATATATACAATTAACATCTCAAGCCATTGGAATAGTAACGAATTAGCCAAACCCCACCGGGAAGATGAAGTAATCCCGCACTTACCAGAAAAAAAACCCGAAGAGAACAGCAAGCATCGAAGCAGTAAAGAAAAGGGAACAGGGTGGGGGTTTAGTTGTTTCTATATATATATTTTTTTTATATGTAGATTAATGTCTTTCCCTTATAAAAAATTGACAGCAAACTATACACCTTCTGCAAATTCGACACGTGTCCTAGTATTCGCAGACTTAATCGCTTTATTCCGCATTTTATTTTTTATCGAACTATGGTGCACATAAAACAAATTTATTAAATTACGAAAATAGTCTTAAAATGTTACAAATATCCCGAAGTTCATAGAAACATAAATTTCCTAATTTTAAAATAACTTCTGAAATGCAATTTATACCCGCGTTTATCAATTAAACAAATCGACGCGCGGGTGAAACTAACCTCGAAAATTCCAAAAATAGTTTTAAAATTCTCAGAATAATACGAACTTAATAAAATATAAGTTACATAATTTTTGAAGATTTCCATAATTAAATATGGATTTTACCATTAAACACACTCAGAATATCATTTAAAGATAAATAATTAATGAAATATTGATTTCTCAATTTTATAAATTCCTAAAAATAATTATTGAAATTATAAAGTCATAAAAACAATTTTAGAGACAATCCAAGTATTCATAGAAATAAAATTGCAAAAATACCATTTTTAACAACGATACAAAATCATACAATTCATTAATTAACCACACAATTCAATTCCATACACTAGTAATCACATATACATAGTGACAGAGTAATAACCCACACAATCATTTTATTTAATTATTTATTCCATAATTATATATTTAAATAATAAATAGATAATTAAATAAATAAAATACGGGTCGTTATATCCTTCCCCCTTTAAAAAGATTCTGTCCTCAGAATCTTGCTTAACCAAATAAGTGAGGATATTTGTCAAGCAATTCCGGCTCTAACTTCTAGGTATACTCTTCGACTCAAGGATTTATTCAAGGCATACTCACTATAGACATAAATTCATTCCTAGAGATTCACCTTTTAACGAACTAAAATTCGAATCGATCGCTCCACGCAAAACAATTCATATGAGAGCCTCTTGACTCTCAATCACTGACTTAGTTCAAATCAGGTACATATCGCCTTATCATTGACACGCATAACATATTATTTACATATACTGCAACTACAGCGGTGATACTAACTTAAAGACAAATTTACCTATATTCTTTATACCTTGAATGGTTCAATACAATTAGGACTTTACTTGCCCCTTCTATCCAAACTTAACCAATCTCTTCCAATGTAACACTTTTGCCTATACCACGATCCACGATCCACATTCTATATATTCATGTTCATTTCTTCTCTTCTATTCAAGACATCGGTCCCTAAATGGACCTTGCTTGGTTGGTAGTTACTCAAACAGCCGGCTCCTGACCAGAACTTCATACTCTTAAGATTTGATATACCATTGCTACTGTTTAATCCTCTGCGGCATTTCCTTAGGTTTTTAACTTAGCATTCCTTAGCCCTTGGATGGGCGAGGATGTTATCAATAAATACGATTATACCATGCAAGTACTCCTGATACACCATATTCCTTAATTTCTTATGGACAACTGATACACTCGTTACTCCGCCTATTATCACCAAAACTTACATCGCTCATAACTCATTCTAATTGCAATCTTTGGTATGTCCTCAGGCTTACATTTAGCTGACAATAGTCTGATCTTAGGTCTTCCTTCAAGAACCAACATGTTCCTTTCATAAATAATCAATTCTATGCAGGGTTACTTATTCCTATTCATCAACTTTTCCAACTTCTGATAATCATCACGTAACTTCATACATCCATTCTTCTTTCCTATAAATCACATCAGTGCACAACACGGAATGCACCTTGTCTCATTATTCTTTCATCCCAAAATCCTGAAGTTTCCTTTGCAACTTACTTGATTCCTACTGGGTCTTACGATACAGGCTTTTAACACCAATCCGACTATCTTATACTCCAAGATTATTCTGGTAAGTCACTTAATAACACATTTGGGGATTGCACTTATTATATGAATTTCTTCCAACTTAGGTGCTTCCTTCTTAATATCCCTTATATGTGCTAGTTATGCCTTACCTTCTTGCTTATGTCCATAAATACTTATCCTCATATTAGCTTCCATAGATATTATCGTTTTCTTCTTCAGGTAATCAATTATTTCTCTGGTTCCTTATCAGGGTCTTGAGCAACTAAACTTTCAATCACATTACAAGTCTCAGCCTTGGCTGTACTAGACGTCAAACCTTTTGATGCACTACCTTCCATGCTATCTCCGGAAGTACTTCTACAATTCTTGGCAACATGCCCTACCTTGCGACAGTTATAACAGACAACCCCTGGATTTTTCACCTTACATTCAGACGCATAATGTCCCTTCTGACTACACCTAAAACATTCAGTATTTGCTTTACACCTTCCACCATGTTTCTTACCGCATTGATTACACTCCGATATAGGTGATTTAACCGAATTGGCTTGAGTAGAGCTAGCTGAGGTGTTACTAATTCTATTTAAAGAAATACTTTTGGCTTGAGTAGAGCTAGCTGAGGTGTTACTAATTCTATTTAAAGAAATACTTTTCTCTCTAAATTCTTTATTCTTACTCCTTCCGACCTTTTTATGAGACTTCTGATTGGATCCTTCTTGACCTAAAGTTTCTTCCATATCATCAATCTTTCGCTTCTTATCTTCTCGTTCTCTAGCAGCTAACTTATGATCAAATTCAATTACTAAGGCGGCCTGAACTACGGAAGGATACGTCTTGAGTTGCAATGCCACCACTCCACTATGAATTTCAGGCTTCAATCCTTGTTGAAACCTCCTTGCCTTCTGAGCTTCAGAGCACACATAATCTGGTACAAATCAAGCCAACTCTGTGAACTTAGCCTCATACTCAGCTACACTTCTGTCACCTTGCTTCAGTTCTAGAAACTCAATTTCCATTTGGTTCCTTACACAGTCAGGAAAATACTTTTCAAAAAATAACTCAGTAAACCTAGCCCATGGAACAGGGCCTTCTCCTTCTAACACTTTTGTTGACTCCCACCAGTAATTTGCTTCATTTTTCAAGAAATAGCTTGCATAATCAGTCTTAAGATTCTCATTTATTTGAACAAGATTAAAAGCTTTCTCCATCTCTTTTAACCATGCTCCAGCAGCTACTGGATTAGGTTCACCTATAAAACTTGTTCCTCTCTGGGAACCTCAAAATCACTTTGATATGTTAAACAATTTCAAAACCAAATCAATCAACTCTATTGGACGTTTAACGGGTGAAGATAGCTGATCAGTCTACCCTCACCAGACAGCGACTAGCGGCCGTCCAGAAATAGAATGTGTTCCGGAACTTGGGAAAAGACTAGCTAGGTCTTTCCCCCACGCTGGACTAATCGGTTAAACAGGATGCACAACCCAATTAGCCACTTGCGCAACCACATGTTGGGCCGTTACCGAATAACGGGCCTCTTACGCAACTCCAATTGATCAACTGAATTCCCTTTTTGCCTCTTTCCAAAATTCCACGACATAGGTGGATTAAAACATTCTCTTTATCCAGTTTTCAAAATCACCGTTACCTATCTCTTTTCCAAAATCAATTTTGTCACAACACACTATTCAAATCCTCTTTTCATTTAAATCACGTTTAGAGATAGGTATTTTCAGAAGTTACTTTTCCCCAAAACATAATTTTAAACAACATTTCAAATACAGGGGATACGTAGCTTAAAACGTTTCTGTTCCATTACGAAAGTAAAACATTTAGCTATTCATATGCACTGAACCATAAAAGAATTATCAGGAGTACTTGCCTTGCAGAGCTTTACAACTGATATTAATTGACTCTGAGCTGACTCGGACGCTCAGGCTTTATCGCTTTACTATTTGACTATTCTGGATCCGACCTCAACGCTCAGGTCCTTCGCTTATGAACCTCGCTGCGCTTGTCGACTGATCACTAGGTTATCTTTAGTTCAATACCAATTTCTGAGTCCTTCGACTAGAACCTACAGAGCTGCAATACCCTACGTGAGACGTCTAGGTATGCTTGACATATCCTCAATATCAATCCTACCCAAACGATAACAATCCCGACTCATACTTATATGTACTATTATGATATAATAACACACATAAAAACCAGAGTTCACATTCTCGAGAAATCGGTTCGGTGTTCGTTTTCAGAAAATACATATACTCGTCATTTTACGAAATCAAGGTTATTGATTTGGAAAAATATTTCATCACATCGTACAACCAAGTTTCGTATAAAACACACACACACACATATATATAGCCACTCGACGTCCCGATAATTATTGGATAAGTTCCCGTATTTCCATAATTCAATTTTCCGGAAATCGGACAGCGTCTCCTTCGTTTATCGGACTACCCGTCGAATTCTCCTTCGTCAAATCAACAACACAATCACCAATTCGAATCAACAACCACAATCGCAATCACAATTTAATAAGCTCAAATACAAATATTCAACTTCTATTTCACATCGAACTTACAAATAAAATTAATATATTTATTATATATATATATATATATATATATTTTAAAATATTAGGACTCAGAATGAATCATCACAGTCCACCGTCCGCTCGTAAACAGTCATCGCGGATGGCGGAAAAATTTCGCGGGTACCTGATTAATTCTCGGGTTTCCAGCGCGAAACTTCGCCGATTACTTATTTTATTTTCCGCACGAATTTTTATTTCACGAAATTACTCAAGAAATTCCCTGCAGAAATAAAAATATATTAAAATTTTAATTCGGTAAACACACGCGCACAGGAACATGCTACAGTCGGAAAGCAGAACATGGCCAAAACAGGTCGGAACCACAGGACAATAACACAGCAGATACAGCACACCCACAGATATCACAAAGCACGACAGTCTAACAATTCAAACCCAGACGGACCCATACACGCGCCACCAGCACAAGCGGTAGCGGTGATAGGGTTTCCAGAAAACAAGGGAATGACAACAACCAGAAGCGCAGCAACACAGAAGCCTCGCACCTACGCGCTGCGACCAGGTCACCACACCTCTCGGAATTTCTGAGAGGTAGCAACCACACAGGACACAAAGAAATCAATTGCAATATATGCATACAAATGTATATATATATATACAATTAACATCTCAAGCCACTGGAATAGTAACGAATTAGCCCAACCCCACCGGGAAGATGAAGTAATCCCCCACTTACCAGAAAAAAAAAACGAAGAGAACAGCAAGCATCGAAGCAGTAAAGAAAAGGGAACAGGGAGGGGGTTTAGTTGTTTCTATATATATATTTTTTATATGTCGATTAATGTCTTGCCCCAATAAAAATTTGACAGCAAACTATACACCTTCTGCAAATTCGACACATGCCCTAGTATTCGCAGACCTAATCGCTTTATTCCGCATTTTATATTTTATCGAACTATGGTGCGCATAAAACAAATTTATTAAATTACGAAAATAGTCTTAAAATGTTACAAATATCCCGAAGTTCATAGAAACATAAATTTCCTAATTTTAAAATAACTTCTGAAATGCAATTTATACTCGCGTTTATCAATTAAACGAATCGACGCGCGGGTGAAACTAACTCCGAAAATTCCAAAAATAATTTTGAAATTCTCAGAATAATACGAACTTAATAAAATATAAGTTTCATAATTTTTGAAGATTTCCATAATTAAATATGGATTTTATCATTAAACACACTCAGAAAATAATTTAAAGATAAATAATTAATGAAATATTGATTTCTCAATTTTATAAATTCCTAAAAATAATTATTGAAATTATAAAGTCATAAAAACAATTTTAGAGACAATCCAAGTATTCATAGAAATAAAATTGCAAAAATACCATTTTTAACAATGATACAAAATCATACAATTCATTAATTAACCACACAATTCAATTCCATACACTAGTAATCACATATACATAGTGACAGAGTAATAACCCACTGACTGAACCCACACAATCATTTTATTTAATTATTTATTCCATAATTATATATTTAAATAATAAATAAATAAATAAATAAAATACGGGTCGTTATAACTGGTGCATAGGTTTCATCATAATCTATACCCTCTTCTTGAGAGTAACCTTTAGCTACCAGTCTGGCTTTGTTTTTTGTTACAATGCCATCTTCATCTAGCTTGTTCCTGAATACCCATTTAGTGCCCATCACTGACTTGTTTTTTGGACGGGGTACCAGCTTCCATACCTTCTGCCTCTCAAAGTGATTGAGTTCTTCTTGCATAGAAATAACCCAATTTGGATCCTCCAGTACCTCATCCACTTTCTTAGGCTCCATTTCTGAAAGAAACCCTGAAAAGTGACATGCATTCTGAGTGGCATGTCTAGTTCTTACTCCTGTGTCAGGATCACCAATGATCAACTCAAAGGGATGGTCTCTGTTCCAAACTCTTTGACGAGGCAGATATGATCTTGATGTTTCCCCTTATTCAGTCTGATGTTAAGTGTGAACTGTAGATCCTCTTCCTGCTCCCCCTGAGTTGCTGTCACCATGACTGGATGATTTTGATCTTGGTGTAGTAGTTTTTGAAGGTGTTCATGTATGATTATCATAATCATTGTTTCCACCATTACCACCACTTGATACTGAATCAGCATTGCTATGTACTGTAGATGTAGTTCTAGCAATCTCAGGTTCTATTATCTCTAAAGGATCATCTGATAGATTTTCAAATTCCAGAGATTCAGAATCCTTTTCTTTTTGCAGGCTTGCTAACTTGGTGTCATCGAATGTTACATTAAGGCTTTCAATAACCTTCTGATCAATAATCATATAAACCTTGTAAGCTTTAGATTCCAGAGAATAGCCAAGAAATATGCCTTCTTCTGCCTTAGCATCAAACTTTCCTAGATGTTCATTTCCTTCCTTTAGCACAAAGCATTTAGCACCAAACACATGAAAGTATTTCAGTGTTGGTTTCTTGTCAGCCATTATCTCATAAGGAGTCTTGTCATGATCTTTATTAATCAGGGTATGATTTTGAGTGTAACACGCTGTGTTGACAACTTCAGCCCAGAAGTAAGTAGGAAGTCTTGATTCACTTAGCATAGTCCTTGCTGCTTCAACCAATGTACGATTCTTCCTTTCTACTACCCCGTTTTGTTGTGGAGTTCTTGGACCTGAATACTATCTCGAGATACCTTTCTCTGTACAGAATTCATTTAGAAATGCATTCTTGAATTCTGTCCCATTATCTAATCTTCCTGACAGGTAATTTCACTTCCATATCTATCTTCTTCATATGATCCACTATCAGCTGAGGTGCTTCATCCTTGGATTGTAAAACCAACACCCATGTGTATTTGGAGAAGTCATCGACCATCACTAAAGCATATCTTTTCCTTGATAGTGACAATACATTCACTGGGCCAAATAAATCCATGTCAATCAACTCAAGAGGTTCAGTTATGCTTGTCATTTCCTTGCTTCTGTGTGATGCTTTCTTTGATTTCCCTTTTTTACATGCTTCACAGAGTCCTTCTTAATAGAATTCCATCTCTGGTAGTCCTCTCACTAGTTCTCTCTTGATCAGAGACTTCATTGTCTTGAAGTTCAAGTGCGAGAGCTTCTTGTGCCATAGCCAACTTAGTTCTGATGAAGATTTGCTGTAGAAACATCTGATTACTCCATCACAGGTAGACTTCAAGTCAGCTACGTACAAATTACCTTTCCTTACTCCCTGTAAAGCAAGCTTCTCATCTTTCCTGTGAGAGATCAAACATCTTTCTCATCTGAAATCAACATTGTATCCCCTGTCACAAAACTGACTTATGCTCAGAAGATTATGCTTTAATCCTTCCACAAGAGAGATGTTTTCAATGATGACATTGCCTATTTCCAAATTTCCATATCTCTTAGTAAATTCTTTGTTGTCATCTCCAAAGGTAACTATAGGGCCAGCTTTCTCAACCACTCCTGTGAGCAGAGACTTTTCTCCTGTCATGTGCCTAGAACACCCACTGTCCAGAATCCACATGATCTTTTCCTTTCTTACCTTACCCTACAAACACAGATTGATTAAGAAGACTTTGGTACCCAAGATTTCTTGGGTCCTGAAGGTTTAGGGGTAGAAACAATATCAACAAAAGAAACCTTGAAAGACTTAGCTTTCACTTTGACTGACTCCTTCTCAGTGCTAGTCTTATCAGAGATGTTAGACTTAGAGACAGGAGGTACTACAGTCTTAGCCTATGTGTGCTCATTACCCATTCTTGTCTTAGTGTCAATGCAAGTGCTAGCAGTTGCATAAAAAGCTTTAAAATATTCAGACATGTTAACAAATGCATATGGCATACATCCAACTACACCACAGGGCTCATGAAAGCTAGGCATGTTAGGCATGGCAGGCATACTGGAAGATGCAACAGATTCTACTTTAGCTTTAGTGCAAGCATGTGTAAGGTGTGTAGCAGAAATGTAATTATTACATAACTTCCTAGATGCAGATGAGGAAGATGCAAAGTCAGATTTCTTATTTACACCTACCTTTTCATTTCTGTTCTTCTTAGTCTTAACCTTAGTACCCTCACCAGTCTTAGAGTTAACTATGGGGTCTGGTTTCTTAAGTGTGTCAGGTTCCTTACTATCCACCTTATTACCTGGGTCAGCTATGGATTTGGCTTTACTATCTGGAGCCTTAGGAGTGTTAGGGGATTCCTCTTCCTTCTCTCTATCTTCAGCAATCAATTCCTCATTGATTAGCAAACTTACTTCATCCAAAGGTTTAAAACAGACTCAGTGAATAACGGAGATACAGCATCCTTAATAACATACAGAACCTTTTCTGAGACAAACATGTTTATCTTAGATGTACCACTATATTTCTTACCATTCAGCTTAGAATAGTCAAGTCCTATTGAAGTCTTAGATTTAAATCTTTGACTATCTATTATCTCCTTCTGAGTCAAAGTTGCATTCTTAAACACCTGTAACTTCTTTTCTAAGTCAGCAATTTGGGTTCTAAGAATGGCTTCTATGTCTGCATTGCATTTAACCTTATTCTTTAGATATTCATTCTTTTGCTTAAGGTCTTCTAGTCCAACTACAAGCAATTCTAGTTCTTCATTCATAGAGGTTAAACTCTCAAATTTAAGAACTAACTTATCATTTTTCAAGTTTATATGCAAGCATGCTTGTATGAACATTATACAATTCTAAAGTAAGTTCATGCACAGTAGATTTGTATTCAGACACAGTCATATCTATAGTGGTAAGTTCAGGAACCTGAGATGATTATGATGATTCATCTGCAGAGTCTGCCATAAGAGCCAGATTCATGTACTCTTCCTCTTCATCTGAATCAGTGTCTGTTAGTGTTTGTGCCCTAGAGACAATACTATGATGTTTTAGTTTAAGACATTAGGATTATTAATATTTATGTTCTATCGATTATTCCCTTTATAATTTATTAATTCTTAATTTACTACGATATATAAATGTTAGATTAATAAATGTCCTTGGAATATGATATGCAATTCTATATCTCTAAGTACGTGACTTAGAAATGAGATTATGAGAATAGTATCAATATTTCTAAAGGTCCCTAATCGAGTATTATTATTATGGGACAATAATAATGCATTAAGACCGGTGTGTTTGTTGACTGATGATCACTTCTCATTGATCATAGGTATAGTGATACTAAAGTCAAAAACACATGCAGATATATATGTACATGGTGCTGGATAGATCCAATATGAGATTCTACATGTCTGTTGTGTCATAAGTAATTCTCACAGTGATAATGATGTAATGGTCCTTAGATCTGAAGTCATTATATTTCTATACGAGAATTAATATACAATGATTCCATTAAAAGTTATCCTTGACCGGGTAATGATAAAAAAGGACATTGGGTATATTATGAATCGTATGAGAAATATGAATGATCTAGATGGGATTTAACCCTCCTATTTTAGGAGTGATATTATTGGCCTCTTTTGTGAGCTAGACTATGAAATGCGTAGCCACGCTCAAATGTTGATTTGATATGATAGTCTACTCAATGATCAAGGAAACTTGGATTAAACTATGATGAGGATGACACACTACATGCCTCTAGTTTAATCTATAATATTTTGTTAAAGGGATTATATTACATAATACATTATTCACAAAAGGTTTAATCAATCACCGATTCAATTATTATTACTTGGGTAACAATGATGTATTACTAGATGCCGCTCATTGTTTACAATTTTAAATTAGATTTAAAATTCATTGCCAATGTAATAATAACCTATAGGGTCACACACTAAGAATGCTTGAAGGGTTATTTAATTTAAATTGGATTTAAATTATATTAAAGTAATTCGAATTATTTATAATATTATTTAAGTATGTCTTAATTAATTAGATGAATATTGATATTTGAATTTACTAATATTAATTATGAAATTTATTTGTTAAATAATTAAGTGAGACTTAATTATAATACAAATATGAATTTCGAATTAATAATAACTCCTAATTAGTTAAGAGTTATAATTCATTTTTCTTCACTCTATATAATATCTCTTGTGTGGCTGATTTTTGGTGTGCAAGACTTTTACTAAAACCCTAGCCACCAAGAGAGAAGATGGAGAGAGCAAGAAAAAACGGGGTTGTGCTAGTACACATCCAATCCTTGCGTTCAAGCATTCGTGTGGATACCTATAGAGCGTAGATTACGAGAGCGGGATGCGTGGTGATTGAAAAAGCTTTGGATATCCATTAGTCTACCAATTTGTAAAGCTTCTTAAGGTAAACAATCTGATCTATGAATTAAATATCTATTTTCCGCATGGATCCTGCGGGGGATTTCGAAAATTCTGATTTTTCACATTTTTAATTATTGTTTTCGTTGCGTTTATGTGCTCGAAACCCAACAATGGCATCATAACTACTTGCTAAAAGTGTTTAATTCGTTTATGTGTTTACTGGTTTTATGATGATAATATGTCTACAATATTTCATGACTGTTATATATGCGATTTTGTATATTTTACATGTTGTTATGTTTATATATGTGTATGTATATATATGTTTTAAATATATGATATTCATGAGAGTTGTATAATCATATGATGATTATATAATCTGTATATATACTGATATATACATTTTTTGTGTTTATTCTTATTATAAGAATCGTATTTGATACGATTCTGAATCGGATGCAGCGGATTTTCTGAAATCTGTGTCTGGTGTCCGATTTTGGCGAAAGAATACGCTATTTCATATGGAATCGAGCATCTGAATGTAACTGATAGATAAGTCTATCACCAACTTATATGTAAGGCGTTTGACGTCGTTTAGGCTCTATAATCTGTGATTTAATGTTATCAGATTTAATTTCGAATTTTCTGATTTTTTCAATATTTGGTTTTTATGATTAGATCATGATGGGTATGATATGTTAAGATCAGATTATATTTTTTAACATGTTATTTTGTGTTAATTGAGCATGGTGGATGGTTATGGCTTATGACCTTAGGTTAATGGTTCTGGTTTTTTAAATACGGCTAGCATGTCATTTAATTTGTAATTATTAGATCTCGAATGTAACTCGAGTTCTTCTTGTAAGTTCATTAGATTAGTTTTCATATTTCATTCTTTTAATGTACATGAAGTGTCACACCCTAACTTTACCAATAATTTAAATATAACTATTACAACATTTTAAAAGAAGTAAACATAACCAAATCCAAGATCTTACAGTTTAGGGTTTGGAACAGCCCAACACTACCATCTATTACAACTGATTTTAATATCGAGTCCTCACACAAACTACTATCTCTTATTCTACCTGAGCTCGAACATAAGCATCAGCATCACAGGTCTTACGGGTGGTCTGCTTGAATCTAACCATAGCTGCTAGCTGTAATATCAGGGTAAAGCAAGGAGTGAGCCAAATGCTCAACAAGTGCTAAACAGTACGATACAAAACATAAATCGAGATATACATTAAAGAATGATAATGGGAAGACATAACCAATGATAACGAGAGATAAAACTTTGGGTGATGGCATCATTTTTCTTGTATCAAAACAATTTCAAAATCATATCTTAATCAAAATCATTTTATGACGCTATGGATTACAGCCGGTGATCAGCCGCGAAATAATCTCGAACCTCGCTGGGTTCTAAACCATTAATGGGATCCCTAGGAAACTTTTAAGCCTAATATAAGTATGGAAAGGACTCGCGTCTCGGTCCAGATCCACTATTCAGAGAAAACATTTATCCCCCTTGGGACTGAAAATCCACATTTTGATCATTTTAAAAAAAAAATCGATGCCGATTTATGACAAAATCTCTTTTGACCGTAAACATTTTTATGAAGGGATTATAGATCAACTCGAAACACGGGAAATATTGTACTAAATCTCAGGGCCATGATCCACTAAACTTTACTCTATTAGGGTAATTATAAGGTTTTCATATATCAAAACTTGGACAAGGAAATTTAGTGAGGCTATTGGATATTATGAAGGGGTAATGCCAAACTAGGCTTAAAGCAATGGTTTCTCGTCAAGGTACAAGTACTAGATCATCAAGAAGATAAGCATCATGAATACTAAGGATGTTAAGGTATGAAGAAATCATCTTTAACTCAGGATATATCAGAATTGTTAAGCTTTATGATAAGAAAGAGGGGTATCAATCAATGAGGAACAACTTTGATAAATATCTGGCTTTCAGGTATCAAGGTAAGGTTCTATAGGGGTTCAAGTATCAGGATGAGATATCAATACTTAGGAATCATTAGCATGATAATCAAGAGGATTAACCAAGTGCTATAAAAACTCTTTAATTTATCATGGCATTCAAATTACTTTAATATACTATCATGATAAGACTTTTGAACTACTTGCAATACGTACTCGAGGGTTCATGGAATTTCTATATGATTCAAAGATAAACATAAGATACGCTTGATTTAAATATATCAAAATGACTCAGGATAGTTACATTAATATATATGAGCTATTTGCAGTGAATGCGAAAGACAGGTTGAATCACTTGCCTTGAGGAAGGCTGGTCTGGTCTGACTGGTAGGAGCAACTGGAAGCTTCACTCGACCTTTATGGCAATTTTACCCTCGTCTCGAGATCCTACATAAATAATAATCCTCATTATAATATATTCTCACCAACTTAACCTATTTACAACCCGAATTTAAACACGGATGACACTTAGGACTATATGCACTTAATTTATATTCACCTTAAAAATATAATTGCACACATAGCCACATATACTCACATATTATATTTTAATACCAAATAATACCACATACACCATAATGCAACACTAGGCTTGGATGATCTCGACTCACAACTTAAGTCACTTGGTCGCTAAACTAGACAAAGTCTTCAAATTTTGGCTTCCTAACTCGAGTTGTTTTTTTGTCTTGATTTGACTATATTGTGAGTGGGTTTGAGAAATGACAAGGGTATCCTTCTAGCTACAATTAAGCTAACTTGCAAGCAAAGTCAAGGAGGTAATTTGGCTACTAGTTCATGAGTTAGTGGGTTTGGAATTGTCCTCTTTGTCCTTGAAAAGAATGAAAGGGTGGTTTGCATGCAAGGGCTTCCTTGTAATTTGCTAAATATGACAACTAAAATTTATAAAGATTTATTTTTAAAAAATAAAATACAAGTTCAAAAATTATAAAATTTATACCATAAAATAACTTGGATTTTTAGAAATTTTATAAAACCACTTTTGAAATTTGTGAACAAAATGACTTTTAAAAAGAAATTTATTCAAGGTTTAAAATATTTCTTATAAATCAAAAATAAAAAAAATAAATAAACTTTTGCTTTGAAAAATCATATACCACATAAAGCAAATTTAGGACGCATAAATTTTCATTCACACAAGCATACAATAGTTGAATATATTGGCATTCGGCTTTAAAATTGCACCAAATTTACAAATAATATTACACGAAAATGCCGGTTGTAACATCCTCTCCCCTTAAGGGATTCTGTCCCCGGAATCTAAGAGAACAAATGAGGATACCGGGAATGCATATCAGACTCTAACTCCCAAGTCGATTCTTCGACCTTAGGATTCCTCCAAAGTACTTTTACTAACTTTACTGACTTATTTCTAAGACTCTTCTCTTGCTAGTCGAGTATTTTGACCGGTTGCTCCACAAATGACAGGTCTGCCTGAATTTCTACAGGTTCATATTCTATCACATGGCTAGCGTCGGGATTGTACTTTTTAAGTAACGACACATGGAACACATTATGCACATGCTGATACTGAGGTGGTAAGGCCAACTCGTAGGCCACCTTCCCCACCTGACTCAAAATTTCAAAAGGACCTATATATCTAGGTGCTAACTTCCCTTTCTTGCCAAATCTAGAAAACCCTTTTCTAGGCGACACCTTCAACAAAATAGCTTCGCCAATTTGAAATCGAACATCCTTACGCGTTGGATCCGCATACTTCCTCTGTCTATCTTGAGTAGCAAGTAATCTTCTCTGAATTAGCTTGACTGTGTCATGCAACTGTTGCACCAATTCCGAGCCGAGAATCCTTCCTTCTCCTACTTCATCCCAACTTGTTGGTGATCTACATTTTCGCCCGTACAAAGCTTTGTATGGTGGCATGCCAATACTGGAATGATATCTATTGTTGTAAGAGAATTTAATCAACGGCAAGTGGTCGCCCCAACTTCTTACAAAATCGATTGCACAATTGCGCAACATGTCTTCGATTGTTTGAATTGTCCTTTTGCTCTGACCATCAGTTTGCGGGCGGTACGCAGTGCTCATATTCAACTTCGTGCCAAGAAATTCTTGAAATTGCTTCCAGAATCTCGAGTTAAATCGGGGATCTCTGTCTGAAACTATTGATACGGGTACTCCATGCCTTAGTATGATTTCGCGCAGATACAGATGAACCAATTTGTCTAATGACGACTTCTCGTTAATTGGAAGAAAATGCACTGACTTCGTAAGACGATCAACTATAACCCATATAGCGTCATGTCCGGATTTCGTTCGCGGTAGTCCCACTATAAAATCCATAGCAATATTTTCCCATTTCCATTCTGGAATCTTTAGGGGCTGAATTAATCCGCTTGGTCGTTGACGTTCTGTCTTCACCTTCTGACAAGTATAACACTTTACAACCCATTCTGCCACGTCTCGCTTCATATTTGGCCACCAAAAGTTCTTCTTTAAGTCTCGATACATCTTGGTGCTTCCCGGGTGGATTGAAAATTTCGAATCGTGGGCTTCGTGTAGGATCTCATTCTTTAATTCAGGTACATGAGGAATCCAAATTCTGGAGGAAAACCTTAGTATCCCTTGCTCATCCCTTTGAGTATTAATCTCCTCTCCAGTTAACTGATTCTTCTCTTTCTCCATTACTTCTTCTTGACATTTCTTTATCTTTTCCACTAGGGTTGGCTGAAAAGTCATTGCACGACAAACTTCTTCAACTTTTCCAAAATCACAGAGTTCCAGTTCAAATCTATTGATTTCTTCAGTCAATTCCTTTGGTGTTGCCATCATATTCAATCTCTCCTTTCTGCTTAGTGCATCGGCCACAACATTCACTTTTCCAGGATGGTAATTTATCGAGCAATCGTAGTCCTTGATCAATTCCAGCCATCTCCTCTGCCTCATATTGAGCTCCTTCTGAGTGAAAATATACTTTAAACTCTTATGATCTGTGTAGATTTCACACTTCTCTCCGTAGAGGTAATGTCTCCAAATCTTAAGTGCGAACACTATGGCGGCTAGCTCCAAGTCATGCGTCGGGTACTTCAACTCATGCAGTTTCAACTGTTTTGACGCATACGCGATCACCTTACTATGTTGCATTAACATACAGCCCAATCCTTTATGTGAAGCGTCGCTGAATATCACAAAATTTCCTTGGTCATCTGGTAGTACTAACACCGGAGCTGTTACCAATCTCTATTTCAACTCTTGAAAACTATCCTCATATTCTGCACTTCATTCAAACTTTTGATTCTTCCTGGTTAACTTGGTCAATGGCGTGGCGATTTTCAAAAAAATCCTTGACAAACCTTCTATAGTATCCTGCCAATCCTAGAAAACTTCGCACTTCCGTAGGAGTCTTTGGCCTCTCCCAACTCATAATTGCCTCAATCTTTGCCGGATCCACTTTAACTCCTTCATTTCCAATGACGTGTCCCAAGAATTGAACTTCCTTTAACCAAAACTCACATTTGGAAAACTTGGCATACAACTTCTCTTGCCGAAGTATCTCCAATGCTAACCAGAGGTGTTGTTTATGTTCTTCTTCCGACTTAGAATAAATAAGGATGTCATCAATGAATACCACGACAAACTTGTCAAGATACTTCTTAAATACTCAATTCATCAGATCCATGAATGTGGTTGGGGCGTTGGTCAATCCAAACGGCATTACTAGGAATTCATAATGCCCATATCTGGTCCTAAATGTTGTCTTGGGAATATCTTCTTCTTTGATCTTTAATTGACGGTATCCCGATCTCAAGTCAATATTTGAAAAGCATTTTGCTCCCTTCAGCTGGTCAAAAAGGTCATCTATTCTTGGTAGCGGGTAGCGGTTCTTGATCGTTACCTTATTCAACTCCCGATAATCTATGCATAGTCGCATACTCCCATCTTTCTTCTTTACAAACAGAACAGGTGCTCCCCATGGCGACGTACTTGGTCGTATCACTCCCTTATCCAACAATTCTTGTAGCTGGCATACCAATTTTTTCATTTCTGTTGGTGCCATCCTATATGGGGCCTTTGAAACTGGTTCCGTGCCTGGAGCAAGGTTGATCTCGAACTCGATTTGTCGATCTGGTGGTAAGCCTAGTAGTTCGTCTGGAAACACATCGGGAAACTCGTTAACTACAGGTATATCTTCTATGCTGGGACTGCCTTTTTCTGAATCCACTACATAAGCTAGGAACGACTCACAACCTTTTCTAAGCAACTTCTTAGCCTGAACGATTGTAAGAAATATTTTTTCTTGCCTCTGCCCCTTAAATACTACCTTCTCTCCACTCTTCGTCTTTAAATACACTTTCTTGGTCTTACAATTAATCTGAGCGTTACTCTCTCCTAACCAATCCGTTCCTAAAATTATATCAAACTCCCCCAACTTGAAGAGTATCAAGTCGGCTGAAAACTTATACCCCGAAATATCAATCTCACACTTCGGACATAATTGATTCACAGGAATCTTCTCTTGGTTCGCAATTACCACATTTACTACCTCGCTCAAAATCATTTTATCAAATTGAAGCTTATCAACAAAAGTTTCTGATATGAAAGATCTTGTTGCTCCCGAATCAATCAATACTTTAGCTTTGATATTATTGAGTAAAAGTGTACCTGCTATCACCTCAAAATTCTGAACAACATCCTTCATCTTAAGATCAAATGTCCTTGCTGTTGCTTGCGGGGTTGGTGTAGGTGGTGGAGGTAATGCCAATACCTCAGCTGGCACGCTCGCACTGGTACTTGCCACGTTTATTAGAGCTCTGACTGGTCCGGTTGCCTTGCACTCCCTAGCTATGTGTCCAGTCTTCCCACACTTGTAACACGTAACTCCTGGCTTCGGCATCTTGCACTCATTCGCCAAATGCCCCTTCTGGTTACACCTATAGCAGGTCATGCTCAGTTAATTGCACACTCCAAGGTGCCTTCTTCCACAGTGCTTGCATTCTGGTCTCTGGAACCTGTTTTCTCCAACTTGGCCTTGGCTTGCCTGGTTGTTCCCCTTTGATTCTTGCCTTTTGCCCAAATTTCCCTTCTTTTGAAAATTTCTGCCCTTATGGAATCCGATCCTCTTTACATTCTGATCTTGTGAACTTCCGGCTTCAGACTTTTCTCCATAAAATGGAACCTTCCTCTTCATGTTATCCCTTTCCTTCCTTGACCGCGTCCCATTATTCTCAATCAGAGCAGCTTTCTGTACTACTCCCGCATAGGTTTCAAGTTCAAACATAGCCACTCTATCTCTGATCCAAGTCTCCAATCCTTGCTGAAATTTCTTTGCTTTTTCCTCCTCAGTGCTGGTATACTTTGTCACAAACCTTGACAACTCAGTGAACTTCTTCTCATACTCCAGTACAGTCATGTTCCCTTGCTTCAACTCCAAAAATTTAAGCTCCATCTGATTCTGCATGTACTTAGGGTAATACTTTTTCAGAAATAACTTCTTAAATCTCTCCCAAGAAACCTGTTGAGTTGCTTCCATAGCTTTTATTGATTTCCACCAATAGATGACTTCGCCCTTCAAGAAGTAAGTAGCATATGGCATCTTCTGATCGTCTCCTAACTGTACCAACTCAAAATCCCTTTCCATTTCCTTAATCCATGTGTTAGCTATTACTGGATCAATGGTATCATGAAATGCAGGTGGATTTACATTCTGAAATGCCCTGAAAGTGACAACTTGTCTAGGTGGTACTGGTGGTTCAAGCGGTTGGTGTGGTTCACGGTTATCTTGGTTTTCAATTCGTTATTGAAGAGTTAGTTGTTGTTGAGCTATAACATTGGTTTGTTGTTGCAAAGTTTCCAGTAATCGAAGAATATTTGGGTCTGTGGTAGATGTGGTTGTTGGGTTCTTCTTTTTGGGAGGCATGATCCTTAAATAAGAGTTATGTCAAAACAGATATGATTGATAAAATAATTTGAGGGTATCGCATGGCATTCTTGTTTACTTATGAGGTCAAGTTTCAAATTAAGTAGATATGGCGATGCATATAAAAGCGTAAAATAACAGTTGAGAGCAAATGGAACAATAGTGCATGATTATTGAAATTTAAAGGTCACAATACATCAGGATTAAGACAAGGTCTGATTCTAGGAACAACGGGCTTATTTAAAGGAAATAACGGAAACAACTGGGAATTCTACGGAGTCTGATAGTACAACAACATGAAAAGGTAAGTGGAAAGAACTAAGGCTCCACTCCATCTGAACGGGGCTTGGTAGTCTTTTCCTCTTGAAGCGTCTTCACAATGCTCTGGACCTCATCCGCCACCATCTGAATGACATACTGGCTGGTGCGGTCCCGGTGCACTGGCATCTCCTCAAGCTTAGTGTTGACGTACTGTACCAAGGTCTCAAGTCTCGCAGTCATCTGCTCCTTGGGCTTCCCTTTATAGTTTCGGCTGTCCGGGTACACGTTCTTCAGTTGGTCTATCAGTCGGTCGTACTTGCCCTGAAGCATGTCAAACTCGCGCCTCAACTCAACATACACGGAGAAAGCAATAGTGTCGTCCGACCCAGAGGATGACGAGGAATGTGCCCTTTGCTGACAACCAATAAGAGGAGTACTAATAATAAATTTACTTAACCTACTCTCTCGCATATTATCTATAACCTATACATATACCCTATAACCTATTTGGACTGTCCAGGGACTCTAAACCTGGCTCTGATACCAAAACCTGTCACACCCCAACTTTACCAATAATTTAAATATAACTATTATAACATTTTAAAAGAAGTAAACATAACCAAATCCAAGATTTACAGTTTAGGGTTTGGAACGGCCCAACACTACCATCTATTACAACTGATTTTAATATCGAGTCCTCACACAAACTACTATCTCTTATTCTACCTGAGCTCGAACATAAGCATCAGCATCACAGGTCTTACGGGCGGTCTGCTTGAATCTAACCATAGCTGCTAGCTGTAATATCAGGGTAAAGCAAGGAGTGAGCCAAATGCTTAACAAGTGCTAAACAGTACGATACAAAACATAAATCGAGATATACATTAAAGAATGATAATGGGAAGACATAACCAATGATAACGAGAGATAAAACTGTGGGTGATGGCATCATTTTGCTTGTATCAAAACAATTTCAAAATCATATCTTAATCAAAATCATTTTATGATGCTACGGATTACAGCCGGTGATCATCCGCGAAGTAATCCCGAACCTCGCTGGGTTCTAAAACATTAATGGGATCCCTAGGCAACTTTTAAGCCTAATATAAGTGTGGAAAGGACTCGCGTCTCAGTCCAGATCCACTATTCAGAGAAAACATTTATCCCCCTTTGGGACTGAAAATCCACATTTTAATCATTTTAAAAAAATCGATGCCGATTTATGACAAAATCTCTTTTGACCGTAAACATTTTTATCAAGGGATTATAAATCAACTCGAAACACGGGAAATATGGTACTAAATCTCAGGGCCATGATCCACTAAACTTTACTCTATTAGGGTAACTGAAAGGTTTTCATATATCAAAACTTGGACAAGGAAATTTAGTGAGGCTGTTGGATATTATGAAGGGGTAATGCCAAACTGGGCTTAAAGCAATGGTTTCTCGTCAAGGTGCAAGTGCTAGATCATCAAGAAGATAAGCATTATGAATACTAAGGATGTTAAGGTATGAAGAAATGATCTTTAACTCAGGATATATTAGAATTGTTAAGCTTTAAGATAAGAAAGAGGGGTATCAATCAATGAGGAACAACTTTGATAAATATCTGGCTTTCAAGTATCAAGGTAAGGTTCTATAGGGGTTCAAGTATCAGGATAAGATATCAATACTTAGGAATAATTAGCATGGTAATCAAGAGGATCAACCAAGTGCTATAACAAATCTTTATTTTATCATGGCATTCAAATTACTTTAATATACTATCATGATAAGACTTTTGAACTACTTGCAATACGTACTCGAGGGTTCGTGGCATTTCTATACGATTCAAAGATAAACATAAGATACGCTTGATTTAAATACATCAAAATGACTCAGGATAGTTGCATCATTATATATGAGCTATTTGCAGTGAATATGAAAGATAGGTTGAATCACTTGCCTTGAGGAAGGTTGGTCTGGTCTGACTGGTAGGAGGAATTGGAAGCTTCACTCGACCTTTATGGCAAGTTTACCCTCGTCTCGAGATCCTACATAAATAATAATCCTCATTATAATATATTCTCACCAACTTAACCTATTTACAACCCGAATTTGAACACGGATGGCACTTAGGCCTATATGCACTTAATTTATATTCACCTTAAAAATATAATTGCACACATAGCCACATATACTCACATATCATATTTTAATACCAAATAATACCACATACACCATAATGCAACACTAGGCTTGGATGATCTCGACTCACAACTTAAGTCACTTGGTCGCTAAACTAGACAAAGTCTTCAAATTTTGGCTTCCTAACTCGATGTGCCTTTACTAATCTATCCAAGACCTATTGACCCTCACTTGGGCCTTTTGCTCTACTGACCTTACACTATCTTACAACTATGGTGGTCAACATAGATCTCACTCCTAAGTGTTCTAAAACTAGGCGATAAGTGAAAGTGCTCACTGGTGTAAATTTCAGAATGACATCTATGGTTTCTTGAGTGTATTAGACACCCTGTTTTCCTTCTTGGGCCTAACCTTAAAGTCCAAGGTTCCCCTGTTTTCCTGGGCAGAAAATGCCCTGACTTGAATTAACTTGTGACACATGGTTCTAACTCATATCCTATGAACTATGGTTGGAAAAACTTATCTGACACTCCCTCTAACTAAGGCCCAACAGGGCCTAATGAGGGCCTACCCATGACATGGTCAAATCTCCCTATTTCTAAGTTGCAACAAAACTGTCCCCTGCTGGACAGATTTTGTTATTCTACTTGTGCACCTAACCAAACGACATGCAAACCTCCAACCAACTCCTAAAACCTTTTATATACTCCTAATACTAATTTCTGGTGGCTTGGGCCTCAAAGTTCACATCAATGACATGGTCAAAACTCACTCTAAACCTCAGGGTACTAAACTGATTTTCTGCAGAAACTAAGACTTTTCTTTCTCCAAGGTTTTTACTTGACAAAATCAACCACCAACAACCCAATACCCAAACCAAGACTTAAACATGGTGATCTACTGAATTAACTCCCTTACACTCAAAATAATCTTGGTGGAGATCATCCTTGCCTAAGGTGCAATCATGGCAAAATAAAGGAAATCACATTGCATAATTTACAAGTCATCAAATTTTTGAAACAACAAGTTATGTATTTTTATAATATATATATGAATTATTACCATACATCAAGGAGCACTAATCAATATTAACACCTTATTCCTACTGAAATTAAAGCTTACTAACAAAATCTTTCCAAATGATCAAAATCTTCCAACATTCCAAGAGAAATTTACATGCATGCATGTCTTCGAGTTTTACCAATCAAAGCAACATGTTTTATAAATATATTTTACCATGAAATTGACATGCAAGCCTAGTATAAGCTATATCTAGATGATCACTTAGCATGCAAAGGGTTTTATCAAGACTTCACTAAGATTTTCATGTTAACATCACAAAAACATACAAAGTGGAACATGACAACCATTACACCATCCATTCGGCTCCTATCAAGTCATGGCTGAATGGATTAGGGTGAAAACAACAATTGCATGAGTGTATCATACTCATGTCTAGCCATTCTCAACCCTTTGCTACTATAACGCATGGTGAAATCCTTGAATTCACAAGAATCAAGGATATTCACTTGGAGTTTTAACAAAACACCACCATGCAAGGTCAACACATAAGTTTTTCTACTCTAAACTCTTAAGATATACAAGAACAACATGTAGGGAGTAGGATTACTTGATAATAGGATGATTGTTTGAGTGAGAAATGAAGAAAGAAGGGGATGGGGGCTCAGTTTTTGGGAATTGCCGAGAGGGGAGGGGGAAAAGCCGAGAGGGAGGGGGAGGAAGGAGATGAGAGTGAAGTGGTGGGGTGAAGTGAAGTGAAGTGGTGATCACTTCTTTGAGTTGTTTTTATGTCTTGATTTGACTATATTGTGAGTGGGTTTGAGAAATGACAAGGGTATCCTTCTAGCTAGAATTAAGCTAACTTGCATGCAAGGTCAAGGAGGTAATTTGGCTACTAGTTCATGAGTTAGTGGGTTTCGAATTGTCCTCTTTGTCCTTGAAAAGAATGAAAGGGTGGTTTGCATGCAAGGGCTTGCTTGTAATTTGCTAAATATGACAACTAAAATTTATAAAGATTTATTTTTATAAAATAAAATACAACTTCAAAAATTATAAAATTTATACCATAAAATAACTTGGATTTTTAGAAATTTTATAAAACCACTTTTGAAATTTGTGAACAATATGACTTTTAAAAAGAAATTTATTCAAGGTTTAAAATATTTCTTATAAATCAAAAATAAAAGAAATAAATAAACTTTTGCTTTGAAAAATCATATACCACATAAAGCAAATTTAGGACGCATAAATTTTCATTCACACAAGCATACAATAGTTGAATATATTGGCATTCGGCTTTAAAATTGTAACAAATTTATAAATAATATTACAAGAAAATGCCGGTTGTAACATGAAGACATGAAGATTTGAAGATCAAGGGTAATCCCACACGAAGGTCATCCAAGGAAGCAATACAAGAAATAAGACATGTAATAGTTAGCCTGTATTTATTTTCCACCTTAGATTGACCTAGATCTTTGTCATTAGCTTGATAAAGATAACATAGGATGAAGTCATAACCAACCATGTTTATTTATTTCACTTTACATATATATGCGCATATGATGAATGTATGTGTAGAGTAGTTTATAAAGATGCATGCTTAATTAGATTAAGGATGTATGTATTAGATATGACACCCATGTCATGCTTGCTAAACAAGATAAAATCTGTAACGATTCAAGATTTTAAAATGAACAAACAATTTTGAGATTCTCGTGTTTATGAGTCACGGAATAAAATACAAATTTTCTTTATTTCTGACATGGGGCGATTTTGTTAAAAGCGAGTTCTTTGAACTTGTAAGGTTGTGGGTTTTAAGCGAGACCGTTGTGACTCCCTCACTATCTGAAAATCAAATAATTGACGAATATTGATTTGAAGTATTTTATTCAAGGAAAAATTGGGAATCTCTTTATGATGGGATCTTGATCGTTTTAAAATTAACAAAACCCTAAATTTAATATTAAGTTGATCAGATGCCTTCCAATGAGTCCAATGCATTAACCCCTAGATCGAAAAGGAGTGGGTTCGCCAAAGCGAAGTACTCCCATCTATCGTGGGAGATGTGTTGAAGTATATTGATACTTTTTGACTATTGGGTTTGACTTAACTAAGTTACCACAATAGGATTGTGAACTTAGAGGCATAGAGTTTGGCGAGATTTATTAGATAGATGTGAATAAATGTTGTTCCACCAAGCTATCCAAGAGTTATATAGTTGATATAATTGACAAATGTTATCTACCTAAATAATCATGTTTTAGGAGAAAAGCCAAAGCTGACCGAACGCGTGGTGAAATATGGATCTTGGCTCACTAGAAAGGATATAGAAGATATATTTTCTGAATTAATAATTAGGGCTATTGATTTGATAAAAATAGTGGGAGATATATATTGTGAATATATAATGAATAATCACTTCAACATAATTTAATGATCATCTGTAGACTAAGTCATTTTATGCACTTTAATATTGTAGATATCAAATGACAAATAACACAAATAACTTCTCTATGTAATAGTCCTTGAGAAGGACAAGCTGACATGAAATAATTTCCTTGATTGACATGGGAACTTAAGGATTGTCCTCGGGTTCAAGGATGTCACTCAAACCCCTCCCTTATTTCTTCTAGCTGAGAATGAAACATGTGCAGAACAAAATGCTTACAGAAGCAAATTAATTATGCAACTTATGTTTCATGTCTCATGCTTGTAATTATGAGTGCTGAGCTTTAGAAGCAACAAGAGCATAATGATGCTTATGATATGATTGAACACCTTCAAAAGATGTTTGAAGGATAGGCTCTTGAGAAAGATTTGACAATGATAAGGCATCATACTTTTGCATTAATGGGAGAATCATATCCGGTTGGACCACATGTTTAAAAGGTGATAGGCATATGTACCTTGATATTTTGGGTTTTAAGAATGGTCTAGAGACTCAGCATGATTTGATCAAATGATCTTTGAACAGCTTCTATTCTCAGTTTGTTAAGAACAAAAGGAATGAGATAGATAGAACACTTACTGAGTTGTTAAGCATGTTTAGAACTGCTGAAAATAATACGATAAAGGCATAAATTACGTCCATATTGATGATATACACATGGAATGCAAATGGGAAAGGAAAGTGGACAGACAAGGTGAAGATTTGATCTTATTCGGTGCCAAACCAAAGTTCAAACTCAAAGGGCTTTTGAAGCCTAATAATGTTATTGCTAAAGGAGATGATTGTCATTTCTGTGGAAATAACTGGATGATTGGAAGTTAAATTGTCGAGCTTATTTAGAAGATCTAAAGAAGAAGACTAGCAATGGTCAAGCTTCAGGTATTGGGTCAGAATTGGAGCAAAAGTTGTTGCTCTAGTTAAAGGAACTCTATACCTAATTTTGCCCATAAGGCGAGATTGAGAACTTGATAAATTGTTATTACGTGCCTGCCTTTAGCGGATACATTAAGTCAATTTCTTGTCAGGACAAGAAAGGTTTTCATTTTAATTAAATAAATAATAGTTGTTTAATCTATTTCAATGATAAGACTTATAATGTTGCACAATTAGTTAACAATTTATATGTTCTAAGTTGACTCAAATCAAACATTACCTCTAGCATTGTCGTTAAGCCATATTAATGAGAAACGCATTTCTGAGTTACATATAGATGAATACTTGGATAAGTTTGATTTTGAATCATACGGAAGATGCGAACTTTGTCTCATTGGAAAAATGACTAAAGATTCTTTTACCTGATCAAGTGAAAGGGCCACCGAACGATTATGACTTATACATAATGATGTATGTGGTCGAATGCGTATGATGGCAAGGGGGATTATACTATTTCATAACATTTACTGATGATTTCAGTAGATATGAATATGTGGTTCTTATAAAGAACAAATCCGATTCTTTTGAAATGTTAAAAGAATATAAGGCCGAAGTAGAAAAGAAAATAAGGGAAAAGTATAAAAGTTTTACGATCAGATCATGGAGGAGAATACTTAAACCTCAATTTCAAGAGTTTCTTGAAGGAGTGTGATATTGTATCACAACTTACTCCTTCTGAAATACCTCAATGGAATAGAGATTCTGAGAGGAGAAATCGTACCTTGTTGGACATGGTGCGATCGATGATGAGTCAAGTAGATCTTCCGAACAGTTTCTAGGGTTATGCTATAGAAATGGCTGCATATACACTTAACCAAGTTCCGACCAAAGCGGTTCAAAATACTCTGTATAAGATATAGAGTGATGAATGTCATAGCATGTCATTTATGAAATTTTGGGGATGTGAAGTGTTTGTAAAACTTTTAGCCTCTGACAAGCTTGGACCAAAATTAGATAGATGTTATTTTGTGGGATATCCAAGTGAGACTAGGGTATAGTTTTTATAATCCTTCCGGGAACAAAGTGTTTACTGCTCGGGCCACTGTATTTCTTGAGGGAGAACTACTTTCTAAGAAAATCAGTGGGAGGATAATACATCTCGATGAAGATTGAGAACAACATGATAATATTGAACCAGAGTTGGAATAAGATCAGGATGTATATCAAATATTGAAAGTAATCTTGTCCAAGAAACACAGGTTATTCGTAGATCTAGTAGGATTCACCATGAGCCCGGGAGAAATTATGAATTTTTTTTTACTCAAGATGGTGATGTGATGCTTACGGATAATGATAAGCTTCTCACCTACCAAGATGCTATGAACAGTTTAGACTCTGAGAGATGGCTAGAGGCCATGAAATCCGAGATGTAATCCATGTATCAAAATAAAGTATTAACTTTAGTCGATCCACTCGAAGGGGTAAAACCTATAGGGTGCAAGTGGGTTTTCAAGAAGAAAACTGAAATGGATGGTAAAGTACAGACTTATGAGACGCGACTAGTGGTAAAAGTTTTAAACAAAATCATGGTATAGACTATGATGAGACTTTTTCGTCGGTTACTATGGTCAAGTCTATCAGGATTTTGTTAGCAATAGTTGCTTACTTTGACTATGAGATTTGGAGAATGGATGTCAAAACTAATTTCTTATATGGGAGCCTTGAACATGATGTATATATGATACAACCTGAGGGTTTTGTCGATCCAAAGTTTGCTAAGATAGTTTGTAAGTTCCTTCTATCTATTTATAGATTGAAGCAAGCCTCAAGGAGAATGAATATTCATTTTGATGAAACGGTCAAAGAGTTTGGCTTTATTCAAAATGAAGATGAACTATGTGTTTACAAGGAGGTTAGTGGGAGCCATGTGACATTCCTAGTATTATATGTAGATGACATATAACAGATATGAAATGACATACCTTCTCTACAGGCTGTTAAGACTTGGTTGAGAAATAGTTTCTCGGTTAAAGACTTAGGCGATGCTACCTATATATTAGGGATCAAGATCTATAGAGATAGATTGAAAAGATTAATCGACCTAGTCGGAGTACATACATTGATAAAGTATTATATCATTTTATGATGCAAGAGACAAAGAAATGATATATTTCAATGTCTCATGGGATAGTGATCTCAAAAGATAATTGCCCCCTAAATTATTAGATGATAAAGGCCGTTTGCGAAAGCTCCATATGCTTTAGCAATTGGATCTATAATGTGTATAATGATATGTTTATCCTGATGTTTTGTATGCTTTGAGCATGACGAGCAGATACAAGTCTAATCTAGGTGAGGGTCACTGGATAGTTTTTAAAAATTTTCTTAAGTACTTAAAAAGGACTAAAGATTTATTTTTGGTGTATGGAGAAGATAGGGAACTGGTTGTAAAAGGTTACACTGATACTAGTTTCTGAAACTAATTTTTGGACAGACAAGGATGATTATAAGTTTATGATTGTTTTGTGTTTTATCTAAATATAATTGATGTTAGCTTGAATAGTTCACAGCAAGAACATTGATGACTCTATGAAAGTCGAATATATTGATATTTTTTTAAATAGCCATGGAGACTGTTTAGGCATGTCCTTAGGAAATATTGCCTTATTAATGAGATTAATGATTGAGGAGATATAAATGTAAAGTGCATAGTAATGATATTGTTACAAACCTACTGACTAAGGCTTTGTCGCAGCAGAAGCACGATGGTCATACTAGTTACATGAGTAATAGATACATGGGTGATTGGCACTAGTGCAAGTGGGAGATTGTTAGTGTTTGTGCCCTAGAGACAATACTATGATGTTTTAGTTTAAGACATTAGGATTATTAATATTTATGTTCTATCGATTATTCCCTTTATAATTTATTAATTCTTAATTTACTGCGATATATAAATGTTAGATTAATAAATGTCCTTGAAATATGATATGCAATTATATATCTCTAAGTACGTGACTTAGAAATGAGATTATGAGAATAGTATCAATATTCCTAAAGGTCCCTAATCGAGTATTATTATTATGGGACAATAATAATGCATTAAGACTGGTGTGTTTGTTGACTGATGATCACATCTCATTGATCATATGTATAGTGATACTAAATTCAAAAAAAAATGCAGATGTATATGTACATGGTACTGGACAGACCCAATGTGAGATTCTACATGTCTGTTGTGTCATAAGTAATTCTCACAGTGACAATGATGTAATGGTCCTTAGACCTGAAGTCATTATTTTTCTATACGAGAATTAATATACATTGATTCCATTAAAAGTTATCATTGACCAGGTAATGATAAAAGTGGACATTTGGTATAATATAAATTGTATGAGAAATATGAATGATTTAGATGGGATTTAACCCTCCTATTTTATGAGTGATATTATTGGCCTCTTGTGTGAGCTAGACTATGAAATGCATGGCCACACTCAAATGTTGATTTGATATGATAGTCTACTCATTGATCAAGGAAACTTGGATTAAACTATGATGAGGATGACACATTACATGCCTCTAGTTTAATCTATAATATTTGGTTAAAGGGATTATATTATATTATACATTATTCACAAAAGGTTTAATCGATCACCGATTCAATTATTATTACTTGGGTAGCAATGATGTATTACTAGATGCCGCTCATTGTTTACGATTTTAATTAGATTTAAAATTCGTTGTCAACATAATAATAACCTATAGGGTCACACACTAAGAATGCTTAAAGGATTATTTAATTTAAATTGGACTTAAATTATATTAAAGCAATTCGAATTATTTATAATATTAATTAAGTATAACTTAATTAATTAGATAAATATTGATATTCGAATTTACTAACACTAATTATGAAATTTATTTGTTAAATAATTAAGTGAGACTTAATTATAATACAAATATGAATTTTGAATAAATAATAACTCCTAATTAGTTAAGAGTTATAATTCATTTTTCTACTCTCTATATAATATCTCTTGTGTAGCTGATTTTTGGTGTGAAAGACTTTTACTAAAACCCTAGCCACCAAGAGAGAAGATGGAGAGAGCAAGAAGAAACGGGTTTGTGCTAGTACACATCCAATCCTTGCGTTCAAGCATTCGTGTGGATACCGATAGAGCGTAGATCGAGAGAGCGGGATGTGTGATGATTGAACAAGATTTGGATCTCCATTAGTCAACCAATTTGTAAAGCTTCTTAAGGTATACAATCTGATCTACAAATTAAATATCTATTTTTCGCATGGATCCTGCGGTGGGTTTCAAAAATTCTGATTTTTCATGTTTCTAATTATTTTTTCCGTCGCGTTTATGTGCTGAAACCCTTTAGTATCATCCCAGCTTTTTCCTTTAGCAATGTATGCTCTTCCCTTTTCCTTCACCCCATAAGCATTCAGCTTCTATTTCAGCTTCTCATTCTTCCTTTTCAAATATTCATAAGTTTCCTTCTTTTCATAGGAGTCATTTAATTTTGCTGCCTTGGGCTTTCTGCAATCAGATGCAAAGTGCCCTAACTCACTGCAGTTGTAGTATCTGGTTTTGCTCTTGCCTATCCAACTTTACTTGTAGCCATCTATGGAGCTTGACCCTGATGAGTAGCTTCCTTTCTGAAATCTTCCTGATGGACCCCTTGGTTTATAGTTGGGCTTTCTTCTGAATCTAACATGACTAAATTTTGCAGCCATGTATGCCATATATTTGTCCTCCAACTGTTCAAGTTCTTCCTGAGTGTAAAACTCATTTTCATCCTCTGGCTCACCATGAGCAATTTCAGCTACGATAATTTCTTTAATTGTTGAGGAGGGTACAACCTTACTTTCTTAGATTTCAGGTTCATGAACTACAAGTGCAGTGATTTTTGCAAGTGTTATACTCTTACTGTCAATAGAACCAGGTCCATAGATAATAGCTCTCTCCTCTTGCTCTAGCTCATGTGTTCTTAGTTTTCCATAGATCACATCCAGGGACATAGTAATAAAATCTGCCCTTTCCCTTATTGAATTGTTCTTTTGTTCTAGGTGAACTGGGAGTGTTAGCATAAACTTTCTGTTAGACTCTCGTATAGGGTAAACTTTCCCTTGCAGCTTTAATTCACTTAACAGTCTTGTATATCTCTCATAGAGTGAAGACAGTGCTTCTCCGGGTTGTTCGAATGCCTCATACTGAGTCGTCAGAATATCCATATTGTTTTCTTTGACTTCTTCTGTTCCTTCCATCAAAAGCTCAATGGTATCCCACATATCTTTTGCACTGTTATATCCTAGAAGTTGATGGCTCATATCTTTATAGGTCGATTCCACAATTATGAGTTGAAGGCTTGTGTCCAAATTTATCAACTCCTTGTTAGTTTCCGTATATTTAGACGGATCCCTGGGAGTGGATGAGGAAGGAATTCTCACACCAGTTGTGGTTGTGGATTCAGCAACTACTTCCATCGGAACATAAGGGCCATTCAGTAGTATCCCAATGTAAAGTGGATTCGAAGCTTTCATAAACAGCATCATCTTTTTCTTCCATAAGTTGTAATTATCTCTATCGAATGGGGGAACCTTTATACTTCCAATTCTTTGGTTGTTCATCATCTTGGCGGAATTAAATTATTTAAATTTCAAAAATTTCAAGAAATGAGAATTTTTGAAAATTTAAAAATTTAAGAAATTTTTCAAGAACTTGTTTTTTCTGTTGATCTTGATTTGTATGTCAATCAACAAGCTCTGATACCAATTGTTAGTCCCAAAGTATCGTATAAGGGGGGTTTGAATACGATATCTACAATCTTTTTTGATTCATTTACAAGTTCTTCGTTAAAAGTACGGAATCAAATAAGACATAAAACAATTCAAGGAAGATATTGTTTTAATTAATATAATCCTTGAGGTTGCTACAATCTAAATAATAAATTGATTAGCTACAATAAATTCAGCAGCATAACAATATGTTTACAAGCTTAATAAATGAGGGGCTTTAATGGAGCTCTCGTAAACTGAATTGTGTTGCTGAAGAAGATGACTGATAATGAATTACATTCATTCAGTTTCTGTTGTAGACTTTCAAATTCAATGGACAGGTGGCATGTTTGTATCCACACATTCCATTTAACTTTGCTGTAATTGAAATCAATGATTACAACTCTTCTATGGAGACCAGTGTAAGCTTCTGTGGTGACCAGTGTCTCTGTAGAGCTCTATAGCGACTGCATATGCTCTATGGCGACCAGTGAACTTCTATGGCGACCATATGAATTCTATAGCGACCAAGAGACTTCTATTGTCACGCCCCCAACTTAAACAGCAAATCAAATATAGCTATTACATCATTTTAATGAAGAATACACAACCAAAATCCAAGATCTTACAGTTTAGGGTTTGGAACAGCCCAACACTACCAACTATTACATCTGATTAAAAGTACCGAGTCCTCACACAAACTATTATTACTTATTCTACCTGAGCTCGAATATAAGCATCAGCATCATAGGTCTTACGGGCAGTCTGCTTGAATCTAACCATAGCTCCTAGCTGTAATATCAGGGTAAAGCAAGAAGTGAGCCAAATGCTCAACAAGTGCTAACAGTACGACATAAAACATAAATTGAGATATAATTTTAAGAATGATAATGGAAAGACATAACCAAAGGTAACGAGAGATAAAAACTATGTGAGATGGCATCATTTTGCTTGCATCAAAACAATTTTAAAATCTTGTCTTAATCAAAATCATTTTATGACGCTACAGATTACAGCCGGTGATCAGCCGCGAAGTAATCCCGAACCTCGCTGGGTTCTAAAACATTAATATGAATCCCTAGGCAACTTTTAAGCCTAATATAAGTGTGGAAAGGACTCGCGTCTCAGTCCAGATCCACCATTCAAAGAAAACATTTATCCCCCTTTGGGACTGAAAAACCCTCATTTTATTTATTTCAAAAACTGATGCCGAATTATGACAAAATCTCTTTTTGCAGTAAACATTTTTTTATCAAAGGATTATAGATCAACTCGAAACATGGGAAATATGGTACTAAATCTCAGGGCCATGATTCACAAAACTTTACTCTATTAGGGTAACCAAAAGGTTTTCATATGTCAGAACTTGGACAGGAAAATATGGTGAGTCTTATGGATAATATAAAGGGGTAATGCCAAACTGGGCTTAAAGCAATGGTTTCTCGTCAAGGTTCAAGTGCTGGATCATCAAGAATGTAAGCTTCATGAATACTAAGGGTGTTAAGGTATGAAGAAATGATTTTTAGCTCAGGATATATCAGAATTGACAAGCTTTAGGATAAGAAAGAGGGTATCAATCAATGAGGAATCATGTTGGTAAGTTTCTGACTATAAGAGTTCAAGGTAAGGTTCTATAGGGGTTCAAGTATCTGGATGAGATATCAATACTTAGGAATCAACAGCATGCTAATCAAGAGGATCAATGAAGTAATATAACAACTCTTTATTTTATCATGGCATTTAACTATCATGAAAAGACTTTTGAACTACTTGCAATACATACTTGAGGGTTCATGGCATTTCTATATAATTCGAAGATAAGCGAGAGATACGCTTGATTTAAACATATCAAAATGACTCAGGATAATTGCATCGATATATATATGAACTGATTATAGTAAATACGAAGGTCAAGTTGAATCACTTGCCTTGAAAGAGGCTGGTCTGGTCTGACTGGTAGGAGCAACTGGAGCTTCACTCGACTTTTATGACAAGTCTTCCCTCGTCTCGAGATCCTACATAAATAATAATCCTCATTATAATATATTCTTACCATCTCAACTTATTTACAACCCGAAATTAAACACGGATGGCACTTAGGCCTATATGTACTTAATTTATATTCACCTTTAAATTATAATTGCACACACATAGCCACATATTCACATATCATATATTAACACCAAATAACACCATATATACCATAATGCAACACTAGGCTTGGATGATCTCGACTCACCACTTAAGTCACTTGGTCGCTAAACTAGACAAGGTCTTCTAATTTTGGATTCCTAACTCGATGTGCCTTTCCTAAATTATCCAAAACCTATTGACCCTCACTTATGCCTTTTTCTCTACTGACCTTATACTATCTTACAACTATGGTGGTCGACCTAATACTCACTTCTAAGTGTTCTAAAACTATGTGATAAGTGATAGTGCTCACTGGTGCAAATTTCAGAATGACAACTATGGTTTCTTGAGTACATTAGGCACTCTTAAACTACAAGTTTTCCTTCAACACTTTTACACAAGACTCTCCTCACCTAAGGGCATCTCACAAACTTGATGTGGCTCAAGGGCCTGGCTTGGGCCTTCTTGGGCCTAAGCTAAAAGTCCAAGGTTCACCTGTTTTTCTGGGCAGAAAATGCCCTGACTTGAATTAACTTGTGAGACATGGTTCTAGCTCATATCCTATGAACTATGGTTGGAAAAACTTCTCTTACATACCCTCTAACTAAGGCCCAATTGGGCCTAATGAGGGTCTACCCATGACATGGTCAAATCTCCCTATTTCTAAGTTGCAACAAAACTGTCCCCTGCTGGACGGAATTTTGTGATTCTACTTGTGCACCTAACCAAATGACATGCAAAGCTCCAAAAAACTCCTAAAACCTTTTATATACTCCCAATAATAACTTCTGGTAGCTTGGGCCTCAAAGTGCACACCAATGACATGGTCAAAACTCACTCTAAACCTAAGGGTGCTATACTGATTTTTCTGCAGAAACTATAACTCTCATTTTCCAAGGTTTTGACTTGACAAACTCAACTAACAACAACTCAATACTTAAACCAAGACTTATACATGGTGATCTACTGAAATAACTCCCTTATTCTCAAAATAAACTTGGGTGAGATCATCCATGCCCAAAAACAACAACATGCAACCAAATATATAACATGCAACTCATGGAAAGCACATAACAAGATTTCGGCTAGGCATAAAGTTTTAAATGCTTGCAAAATCGACTTGCACCTAATACTCATCCTTAATAATCATGAAATATAACTTCTTTTAAGTATTAATAAGAAATTTATCATGGAAACAATCCATTTTAAGCACACATATTTCGAATTTATAGATTTTTAAACATAGCTACATGATTTCGAAAAAAGTAGCATGCAAAACATGGTTGATCATCATTTTAATATCTTAAAACTAACATGCATGGCTAAACATAAATATATAATGAAATTTCAGTAGCATGCAAAGGATTTTAAAGCATGATATCTCCATAAAACACTTAGTTAGCACATATACATAATATATCTCATAGAGAGCTCTTGAATTCACAAGAATCAAGAGTTTCTCTTTGGAGATCACATAAGAACTACACATGCATCCATGGAACTTCAACTTCCAAGTCACAAAACACTTGGAAAGTATATAAGATGAATGTAGGTAAAAGATTTACACCTGGGAAGATGAAGAATGAATTGAAAAATGGAAGGGGGTGGGGAATTGGCCTTCGGCCGAGAGCAAGGTGGGAGGGGGAAAAGGAGAGAAATTTGTGGTGTGTTGGAGTGTGGAATGAGAATGACTTCTCCCACTTTGATTTCTTTATTTTATGCTATTTGGTTTATAAATGATGAGTGGAAGTGAGAACTTACAAAAATGTCCCTTGGTTAAAGTTAGGCCATTTTGCATGCAATGCTAAGGTAGTAATTTGGTAATAATCAAATAAGTTAGTGGGGTTGGAAAAGTCTTGTTTGCCCTTTGAGAGAATAGAAGGTTGATTTGCATGCATGGTCTCTTATATAATTTGATAAATATGACAACTAAAATTTATAATGATTTATTTTTATAAAATAAAATACAAGTTCAAAAATTATAAAATTTATATCATAAAATAACTTGGATTTTTAGAAACTTTATAAAATCATTTTCAAAATTTGTGAACAAAATACATTTTAAAAGAAAATTTTTCCAAGGCTTAGAATATTCCTTATAAATCAAAAATAAAGAAATTAAATAAACTCTTGCTTTGAAAAATCATATACTACACAAAGCAAATTTATAATGCAGAAATTTGCACTCACACAAACGTACAATCATTGAATATATTTTCATTTGACTTTAATATTATACCCAATCCACAAATAATATTACATAAAATGCCGGTCGTAACATCCTCTCCCCCTTAAGGGATTCTGTCCCCAGAATCTAAGAGAAAAGATGAGGATGCCGGGAACGCATATCAGACTCTAACTCCCAAGTCGACTCTTCGACCTTAGGGTTCCTCCAAAGTACTTTTACTAACTTTACTGACTTATTTCTAAGACTCTTTACTTGACAGTCGAGTATTTTAACCGGTTGCTCCACAAATGACAGGTCTGCCTGAATTTCTACAGGTTCATATTCTATCACATGGCTAGCGTCAGGATTGTACTTCTTAAGCAATGATATATGGAACACATTATGCATATGCCGATACTGAGGTGGTAAGGCCAACTTGTAGGCCACCTTTCCCACTTGACTCAAAATCTCAAAAGGACCTATGTATCTAGGTGCTAACTTCCCTTTCCTGCCAAATCTTATCAACCCTTTTCTAGGTGATACCTTTAGCAACACAGCTTCGCCAATTTGGAATTGAACGTCCTTACGCGCTGGATCCGCATACTTCCTCTGTCTATCTTGAGCAGCAAGCAACATTTTCTGAATTAACTTGACCGAGTCATGCAACTATTGTACCAAATCCGAGCCGAGAATTCTTCCTTCTCCTACTTCATCCCAACTTGTTGGTGATCTATATTTTTGCCCGTACAAAGCTTCGTATGGTGGCATGCCGATACTGGAATGATAGTTGTTGTTGTAAGAGAACTCAATCAACGGCAAATGGTCGTCCCAACTTCCTGCAAAATCGATTGCACAACTGCGCAACATATCTTCAATTGTTTGAATTGTCCTTTCACTCTGGCCATCAGTCTGCGGGTGGTACGCCGTGCTCATATTCAATTTTGTGCCAAGACATTCCTGAAATTGCTTCCAAAATCTCGAGTTAAATCGGGGATCTCTGTCTGAAACTATTGATACAGGTACTTCATGCCTTAGTACGATTTTGCGCACATATAAATGAACCAACTTGTCCAATGACGACTTCTCGTTTATTGGAAGGAAATGCGCCGACTTCGTAAGACGATCAACTATAACCCATATTGCGTCATGTCCGGATTTCGTTCGCGGTAGTCCTACTATAAAGTCCATCGCGATATTTTCCCATTTCCATTCTGGAATCTTCAGGGGCTGAATTAATCCGCTTGGTCGTTGATGTTCTGCCTTTAATTTCTGACAAGTATAGCACTTTGCAACCCATTCTGCCACGTCTCGCTTCATATTTGGCCACCAAAAGTTCTTCTTTAAGTCTTGATACATCTTGGTGCTTCCCGGGTGGATTGAAAATTTCGAATTGTGGGCTTCATGGAGGATCTCATTCTTTAATTCAGGTACATGGGGAATCCATATTCTGGATGAAAACCTTAGTATCTCTTGCTCATCCCTTTGAGTATTAATCTCCTCTCCAGATAACTGTTTCTTCTCTTTTTCCATTACTTCCTCTTGACACTTCTTTATCTTTTCCACTAGTGTTGGCTGAAAGGTCATTGCACGACAAACTTCCTCGACTTTTCCATAAGCACAAAGTTCCAATTCCAATTTTTTGATTTCTTCAGTTAACTCTTTTGATGTTATCATCATATTCAATCTCTCCTTCCTACTCAGAGCATCGGCCACTACGTTCGCCTTTCCAGGATGGTAATTTATCGAGCAGTCATAGTCCTTGATCAATTCCAGCCATCTCCTCTGCCTCATATTGAGCTGTTTCTGAGTAAAAATGTACTTTAAACTCTTGTGATCCGTGTAGATTTCACACTTCTCTCCATAGAGGTAATGTCTCCAAATCTTAAGTGCGAACACTATGGCGGCTAGTTCCAAGTCATGCGTCGGGTACTTTAACTCATACGGCTTCAACTGTCTTGACGCATATGTGATCACTTTACTGTGTTGCATCAACACACAACCCAAACCCTTATGTGAAGCGTTGCTGAATATTACAAAATTCCCTTGATCATCTGGAAGTACTAACACCGGAGCTGTTACCAACTTCTGCTTTAACTCTTGAAAGCTATCTTCACATTCTGCACTCCATTCAAACTTTTGATTCTTTCTGGTTAACTTGGTCAATGACGTGGCGATCTTCGAGAAATCCTTGACGAATCTACTATAGTATCCGGCTAATCCTAGAAAACTTCGCACTTCCGTAGGAGTCTTTGGCCTCTCCCAACTCATAACTGCCTCAATCTTTGCCGGATCCACTTTAACTCCCTCATTTCCAATAACATGCCCCAAAAATTGAACTTCCTTTAACCAAAACTCACATTTGGTGAACTTGGCATACAACTTCTCTTGTCGGAGTATCTCCAATGGTATCCAGAGGTGCTGCTTATGTTCTTCTTCCGACTTAGAATAAATAAGGATGTCATCAATAAATACCACAATAAATTTATCCAAATACTTCTTAAATACCCAATTCATCAGATCCATAAAGGCGGCCGGAGCGTTGGTCAATCCAAACGGCATTACTAGGAATTCATAATGCCCATATATGGTCTTGAATACGGTCTTAGGAATATCTTCTTCTTTGATCTTTAATTGATGGTATCCCGATCTCAGATCAATCTTCAAAAAGCATTTTGCTCCCTTCAACTGATCAAAAAGGTCATCTATCCTTGGTAGCGGGTAGCGGTTCTTGATCGTCACCTTATTCAACTCCCGGTAATCTATGCATAGACGCATACTCCCATCTTTCTTCTTTACAAATAGAACAGGTGCTCCCCATGGCTACGTACTTGGTCGTATCACTCCTTTATCCAATAATTCTTGTAGTTGGCTCGCCAACTCTTTCATTTCTGCTGGTGCCATCCTATATGGGGCCTTTGAAACTGGTTCCGTGCCTGGAGCAAGGTTGATCTCAAACTCAATTTGTCGATCTGGTGGTAAGCCTGGTAGTTCATCGGGAAACACATCGGGGAACTCACTAACTATAGGAATATCTTCCATGCCGAGGCTTCCTCTCTCTGAATCCACTACATATGCTAGGAACGACTCACAACCTTTTCTAAGCAACTTCTTAGCCTGAACGATTGTAAGAAATAGTTGCTCTTGCCTCTGCCCCTTAAATACTACCTTCTCTCCACTCTTCATCTTTAAATACACTCTCTTGGTCTTACAATTAATCTGAGCGCTATTCTCTCCTAACCAATCCATTCCTAAAATTATGTCAAACTCTCCCAACTCGAAGAGTATCAAGTCGGTTGAAAACTTATATCCCGAAATATCGATCTCATACTTTGGACAAAATTGATTCACAGGAATCTTCTCTTGGTTTGCAATTACCACATTTACTACCTCACTCATAATCATTTTCTCACATTGAAGCTTATCAACCAAAGATTCTGATATGAAAGATCTTGTTGCTCCCGAATCAATCAATACTTTAGCTTTGACATTATTGAGTAAAAGTGTACCTGCTATCACCTCAGAATTCTGAACAGCATCTTTCATCTTTAGATCAAATGTCCTTGCTGTTGCTTGCGGGGTTGGTGTGGGTGGTGGAGGTAATGCCAATACCTCAGTTGGCACGCTTGCACTTGTACTTGCCACGTTCATCAGAGCTTTGACTGGTCCTGTTGCCTTACACTCCCTAGCCATGTGTCCAGTCTTCCCACACTTGTAGCACGTAACTCCTGGCTTCGGCATCTTGCACTCATTTGCCAAATGTCCCTTCTGATTGCACCTATAACAGGTCATGCTCAGCTTATTGCATACTCCTGGGTGCCTTCTTCCACAGTGCTTGCATTCAGGTCTCTGGAACCTGTTTTCTCTAACTTGCCCTTGGCTTGCCTGGTTGTTTCCTTTTGATTCTTGCCTTTTGCCCAAATTTCCCTTCTTTTGAAAATTTCCGCCGTTCTGAAAACCAATCCTCTTTATATTCCGATCTTGCAAACTTCCAGCTTCAGACTTTTCTCCATAAAATGGAACCTTCCTCTTCTTGTTATCCCTCTCTTTCCTTGACTGCATCCCATTATTCTCAATTAGAGCAGCTTTCTGTACTACTCCCGCATAAGTTTCAAGCTCAAACATAGCCACCCTATCTCTGATCCAAGGCTCCAATCCTTGCTGAAATTTCTTTGCTTTTTCCTCCTCAGTGCTGGTATACTTTGTCACAAACCTTGACAACTCAGTGAACTTCTTCTCATACTCCAATACAGTCATGTTCCCTTGCTTCAACTCAAGAAATTTTAGCTCCATCTGATTCTGCATGTACTTAGGGTAATACTTGTCCAGAAATAACTTTTTAAATCTCTCCCAAGAAACCTGCTGAGTGACTTCCATAGCCTTTACTGATTCCCACCAATAGATGACTTCTCCCTTCAAGAAGTAAGTAGCATACGGCGTCTTCTGATCGTCTCCTAACTGTACCAACTCAAAAGCCCTTTACATCTCCTTGATCCATGTGTTGGCTATCACTGGATCAGTGGTATCATGAAATACAGGTGGATTCACATTCTGAAAAGCCTTGAAAGTGACAATTTGTCTAGGTGGTACTGGTGGTTCAGGTGGTTGGTGTGGTTCACGGTTATCTTGGTTTTCAATTCGTTGTTGAAGAGTTAGTTGTTGTTGAGCTATAGCATTGGTTTGTTGTTGCAAGGTTTCCAGTAGTCGAAGAATATTTGGGTCTGTGGTGAAGGTGGTTGTTGGGTTCTTCTTTTTGGGAGGCATGATCCTGAAATAAGAGGTGGTGTCAAAACAAATATGAATGATAAAATGATTCGAGGGTATCGCATGGCATTCTCATTTTCATATGTGGTCAAGTTTCCAAATTAAGCAGATATGGTGATGAAAATATAAAATAACAGTTGAGAGCAAATGGAACAATAGCACATAATTATTGAAATTTTAAAGGTCACAGTACATAGGATTGGGACATAGTCTGATTCTAGGAATAACAGGCTTATTTAAAGGAAAAACGGAAATAACTGGGGATTCCATAGAGTCTGATAGTACAACAACATGAAAGGTAAATGGAAAGAACTAAGGCTCCACTCCATCTGAACGGGGCTTGGTAGTCTTTTCCTCTCGAAGCGTCTTCACAATGCTCTGGAGCTCATCCGCCACCATCTGAATGACATACTGGCTGGTACGGTCCTGGTGCGTTGGCATCTCCTCAAGCTTAGTGTTGACGTACTGAACCAAGGTCTCAAGTCTCGCAGTCATCTGCTCATTGGGCTTCCCTTCGTAGTTTCGGCTGTCCGGATACACGTTCTTCAGTCGGTCTATCAGTCGGTCGTACTTACCCTGAAGCATGTCGAACTCGCGCCTCAACTCAGCATACACGGAGAGAGCAATAGTGTCGTCCGACCCAGAGGATGACGAGGAATGCGCCCTTTGCTGACAACCAATAAGGGGAGTATTAATAATAATTTACTTAACCTACTCTCTCGCATAATATCTATAACCTACACACAAATCATATAACCTATTTGGGCTGTCCAGGGACTCTAAACCGTAGCTCTGATACCAAAACCTGTCACGCCCCCAACTTAAACAGAAAATTAAATATAGCTATTACATCATTTTAATGAAGAATACACAACCAAAATCCAAGATCTTACAGTTTAGGGTTTGGAACATCCCAACACTACCAACTATTACATCTGATTAAAAGTACCGAGTCCTCACACAAACTATTATTACTTATTCTACCTGAGCTCGAACATAAGCATCAGCATCACAGGTCTTACGGGCAGTCTGCATGAATCTAACCATAGCTGCTAGCTGTAATATCAGGGTAAAGCAAGAAGTGAGCCAAATGCTCAACAAGTGCTAACAGTACGACACAAAGCATAAATTGAGATATAATTTTAAGAATGATAATGGAAAGACATAACCAAAGGTAACGAGAGATAAAAACTATGTGAGATGGCATCATTTTTCTTGCATCAAAACAATTTTAAAATCTTGTCTTAATCAAAATCATTTTATGACGCTACGGATTACAGCCGGTGATCAGCCGCGAAGTAATCCCGAACCTCGCTGGGTTCTAAAACATTAATGAGAATCCCTAGGCAACTTTTAAGCCTAATATAAGTGTGGAAAGGACTCGCGTCTCAGTCCAGATCCACCATTCAAAGAAAACATTTATCCCCCTTTGGGACTGAAAAACCCTCATTTTATTTATTTCAAAAACTGATGCCGAATTATGACAAAATCTCTTTTTGCAGTAAACATTTTTTATCAAAGGATTATAGATCAACTCGAAACATGGGAAATATGGTACTAAATCTCAGGGCCATGATTCACAAAACTTTACTCTATTAGGGTAACCAAAAAGTTTTCATATGTCAGAACTTGGACAGGAAAATATGGTGAGTCTTATGGATAATATGAAGGGGTAATGCCAAACTGGGCTTAAAGCAATGGTTTCTCGTCAAGGTTCAAGTGCTGGATCATCAAGAATGTAAGCTTCATGAATACTAAGGGTGTTAAGGTATGAAGAAATGATTTTTAGCTCAGAATATATCAGAATTGACAAGCTTTAGGATAAGAAAGAGGGTATCAATCAATGACGAATCATGTTGGTAAGTTTCTGACTATCAGAGTTCAAGGTAAGGTTCTATAGGGGTTCAAGTATCTGGATGAGATATCAATACTTAGGAATCAACAGCATGCTAATCAAGAGGATCAATAAAGTAATATAACAACTCTTTATTTTATCATGGCATTTAACTATCATGAAAAGACTTTTGAACTACTTGCAATACATACTTGAGGGTTCATGGCATTTCTATATAATTCAAAGATAAGCGAGAGATACGCTTGATTTAAACATATCAAAATGACTCAGGATAATTGCATCGATATATATATGAACTGATTATAGTAAATACGAAGGTCATGTTGAATCACTTGCCTTGAGATAGGCTGGTCTGGTCTGACTGGTAGGAGCAACTGGAGCTTCACTCGACTTTTATGGCAAGTCTTCCATCGTCTCGAGATCCTACATAAATAATAATCCTCATTATAATATATTCTTACCATCTCAACCTATATACAACCCGAAATTAAACACGGATGGCACTTAGGCCTATATGTACTTAATTTATATTCACCTTTAAATTATAATTGCACACACATAGCCACATATTCACATATCATATATTAACACCAAATAACACCATATATACCATAATGCAACACTAGGCTTGGATGATCTCGACTCACCACTTAAGTCACTTGGTCGCTAAACTAGACAAGGTCTTCTAATTTTGGCTTCCTAACTCGATATGCCTTTCCTAAATTATCCAAAACCTATTGACCCTCACTTGTGCCTTTTGCTCTACTGACCTTATACTATCTTACAACTATGGTGGTCGACCTAATACTCACTTCTAAGTGTTCTAAAACTATGTGATAAGTGATAGTGCTCACTGGTGCAAATTTCAGAATGACAACTATGGTTTCTTGATTACATTAGGCACTCTTAAACTACAAGTTTTCCTTCAAAACTTTTACACAAGACTCTCCTGACCTAAGGGCATCTCACAAACTTGATGTGGCTCAAGGGCCTGGCTTGGGCCTTCTTGGGCCTAAGCTAAAAGTCCAAGGTTCCCCTGTTTTTCTGAGCAGAAAATGCCCTGACTTGAATTAACTTGTGACACATGGTTCTAGCTCATATCCTATGAACTATGGTTGGAAAAACTTCTCTTACATACCCTCTAACTAAGGCCCAATTGGGTCTAATGAAGGCCTACCCATGACATGGTCAAATCTCCCTATTTCTAAGTTGCAACAAAACTGTCCCCTGCTGGACAGATTTTGTGATTCTACTTGTGCACCTAACCAAATGACATGCAAACCTCCAAAAATCTCCTAAAACCTTTTATATACTCCCAATAATAACTTCTGGTAGCTTGGGCCTCAAAGTGCACACCAATGAAATGGTCAAAACTCACTCTAAACCTCAGGGTGCTATACTGATTTTTCTGCAGAAACTATAACTCTCATTTTCCAAGGTTTTGACTTGACAAACTCAACTAACAACAACTCAATACTTAAACCAAGACTTATACATGGTGATCTACTGAAATAACTCCCTTATTCTCAAAATAAACTTGGGTGAGATCATCCATGCCCAAAAATAATAACATGCAACCAAATATATAACATGCAACTCATGGAAAGCACATAACAAGATTTCGGCTAGGCATAAAGTTTTAAATGCTTGCAAAATCGACTTGCACCTAATACTCATCCTTAATAATCATGAAATATAACTTCTTTTAAGTATTAATAAGAAATTTATCATGGAAACAATCCATTTTAAGCACACATATTTCGAATTTATAGATTTTTAAACATAACTACATGATTTCGAAAAAAGTAGCATGCAAAACATGGTTGATCATCATTTTAATGTCTTAAAACTAACATGCATGGGTAAACATAAATATATAATGAAATTTCAGTAGCATGCAAAGGATTTTAAAGCATTATATCTCCATAAAACACTTAGTTAGCACATATACATAATATATCTCATAGAGAGCTCTTGAATTCACAAGAATCAAGAGTTTCTCTTTGGAGATCACATAAGAACTACACATGCATCCATGGAACTTCAACTTCCAAGTCACAAAATACTTGGAAAGTATATAAGATGAATGTAGGTAAAAGATTTACACTTGGGAAGATGAAGAATGAATTGAAAAATGGAAGGGGGGGTGGGGAATTGGCCTTCGGCCGAGAGCAAGGTGGGAGGGGGAAAATGAGAGAAATTTGTGGTGTGTTGGAGTGTGGAATGAGAATGACTTCTCCCACTTTGATTTCTTTGTTTTATGCTATTTGGTTTACAAATGATGAGTGGAAGTGAGAACTTACAAAAATGTCCCTTGGTTAAAGTTAGGCCATTTTGCATGCAAGGCTAAGGTAGTAATTTGGTAATAATCAAATGAGTTAGTGGGGTTGGAAAAGTCTTGTTTGCCCTTTGAGAGAATAGAAGGGTGATTTGCATGCATGGTCTCTTATGTAATTTGATAAATATGACAACTAAAATTTATAATGATTTATTTTTATAAAATAAAATACAAGTTCAAAAATTATAAAATTTATATCATAAAATAACTTGGATTTTTAGAGACTTTATAAAATCATTTTCAAAATTTGTGAACAAAATACCTTTTAAAAGAAAATTTTTCCAAGGCTTAGAATATTCCTTATAAATCAAAAATAAAGAAATTAAATAAACTCTTGCTTTGAAAAATCATATACTACACAAAACAAATTTATAATGCAGAAATTTGCACTCACACAAACGTACAATCATTGAATATATTTTCATTTGAATTTAATATTATACCCAATCCATAAATAATATTATATAAAATGCCGGTCGTAACATCTATGATGACCAAGAGAACCTCTATGGCGACCATATGAATTCTATGGCGACCAAGAGATCCTCTATGGCGACTAAGTGATCCACCTGAAGTTCTTTGAATCTGCTAAGGCTCTATGGCGACCAGATAGTGAAAGAGGTTTCTTCTATGGCGACTACAGTCTATGGCGACCACTGGTGGTGCCTTAGAGATATTCTCTATGGCGACCAGTTCTGTAGCGACCATAGACTTAGTACACTTCTATGGCGACCAAGTAGAAGACTGTTATGACTTAGAGTATTCTTTCTTTTGCCAAATCATTCTTCATTATATCAACATATTCTTCTGTAACTGAATCAAAATTCCTTCTTGAATACTGTTGTTCTGTGCACTGGTTTGGTTCACAAACAACTAGAATTGAGAGAATCCCAATTCAATTTGACTTGACTTTTTGAGCTGATACAGGTTGAAGTTTATCCATTACTTCTTTCACTAAACCCTTGATCTGTAACACTTGAAATCAATTCATGAAACTGATGCTTAAAGTCCCTTGTTGTCTTATTCTTCATGGCTGCTTGAACATGACAATAAACTTCTTCCCATGATTTTTTAGAGGACTTAAAGAGTCAATCGCATCATTTGGTTCTTTATGTTTATCCTGTCTTCATCTGTAGGGTTCCTGTGCTTCACAGTTTAATATTGTTTATCTGTTTCTGTTTTCATGTTGAGTTATAAATCCTCGATTACATGTTACATTACTGTTAGGTCACACAACACTGTAGAAGGGGGTTGAATACAGTGGTATTATAATCAAATCGGTCTTGAACACAAGTAACAGTAAACAGATATATTCATTATAATAAACTCTGTTACAATGGAACTGTCCTCTCTCAGTGATGAACAAATATCACTAAGAGTTGCTAGGTAACAATGTATAATCTTCTCGATAATGATAACACATATAGTGTAAACCTAATGCCTGTGTTTATATAGTACACAGTTACAAGATAACTTCTAATTGATATGGAATATTATTCTATCTCTTAAAATGTATCAATTAGATATCTTCTACAAGTCTTCCAGTCTTCTAATTCTTTCCCTGCATATCTTCTTTTGTTTTAGTATCGATCTTCTACTTTTAATCAGCTTCCTTCCTTAACTGTAAATCCTCCCGCACTTAAGTTTTTGTAACACCCCCAAATCCGGGGTCGGGGATCCGGGTTGTCACGAGTTCCATTTCCCTTAATAACACCCACTCTTAATAATTACTCAACTACTCTGTACTGTGACCCCACAATAAACACACACACCATACGTTATAGTCTCAGAGATGAACATCCAAAAATGACCACAAGTCTTTTTCTGCCAATACACCTTAAAAGGTTTTCTGAAAAAATTTACATTTCTTTGCCATTATTACAATTCATAATTATACATAAATCTGGTACATTAGAAGTTGAAAGCCTAGCCTATTGGTAGTTCCTACCTCAGCTACGGCGGCATCAATGCTTCTAGAAAACTGCGGAACGTCTCCTAATCGCTTGCGAATCGGGAGCTTGGTCCTGTTCATCCTTTCTATCTGTTGTTGTGTGATGAAAGAAGAAAGCAAGGGTGAGCAGCAAGCCCACCAAAATAATATGTATAATGATTAATAGTATATGAGCCTTCTCTTAGTACTCATGAAAGTCTTGGTCAAAAGAAATGAACCAAGTTGATATCTTAATGCGATGAAGTCGCAAAATATTCAGTATATATATATACATATATACTTTTCAAAATCTTGGAAGTCCTCTTTCATGCATAATATACACAAAGTCCCAGTGTATAACTGTATAAAAAAAATATCGTTGCAAGGTGATCTCATATATCTAACCTTGTCTCAACGTTTTTCTGAAAATCTTTGTCATACATAAGACAATTATTAATTAGATATAAGTTTAAAAGATGAAGTTACCAAATACTCCAATATACTTATATCTTTTCCAAATACTACTTGAACTACCACTGTTCAAGTTATAATTAATTTCAAAAGTTCATCACATAGATGAGACTATAAGACAAGATTAAATCTTTAAAATATTATCAAAATAAAATGAAGTTACGAGATACTTCATTTGATGTAAACATCATTTTGAAAACTTGACCCTGCCAACACCCAACAATCGCCCAACCGTAGCCTTTCTATCGAAGTGCTCTGGGTAGTGTTGCAGAAATTATCCAATTGGATGATGAACTCATTACGGGAGTTTGCCGCGCCAGGAAGACCACTTACGATGATCAGTCGTAGTAGTACAACCCCACCATTTTCTACATGTAGAGGAGAACCTGTCGGATTTACTTGTCAACCGAACACTGAACTCCTAAGGAATGGACCGCCTTAGCGGAACTTCCAGGCCATTTGGGCCAATATAATAAGGCTGGGCCGGCGCTACTCGGCCACTTACGCCACTCCTAGTTCAGATGAAATCCATGACTCTGAAACGTAAAGCTCGTCCCCACTTTCCCCAAGTAGAAACTTGTTGATACGGCTCCACCAAGAAGTCGTATCTATTTGGAAAGGAGAACTCACCGATATTTCCCAGGCGATGCCTGTTAATGGATTAACTTGTTCCAAGAATTTTACTTCCCGAGTGTTGGGTAAGTAATCAATTCATTTATCAAAACAGCAACCTCGTTGCGAATAAAAAACACACCACAGAGCCGGATCCCTCAGGTTTTGAGCGAGTATTTAAATCCCCTTAAAAGGAAGATCTTAAATATAAAAATGAGTTTTGGGATCCGCTCTATCTTTTAAAAATCATTTTGAAGACTCGAAAACACTTTATAGAGTGTTTGGAGTAAAGCTGATTTAATGAAGTAAATCAGTCCCCAGAATATTTAGAAAATAACTGAATATTATTATTTAAATAATATTCCCATAAAGAATAATCTTTATAAAATAATTGAAGTAGAAGTATTAAAAGTTATACTTGAAATTAATAGCAAATAATCAAAGATATACTTATACGAAAGTAATATCTTTATTTGAATAATCAAAAGTAAGTTTGATTATCGACACCTTATTCTTTAATACAATAAAGAATATTATTAAGTAATAAGCGGAGTCATAATACCTCGAATGAATACTATAAATAATATTCATAAAATAAAGGAGTCATACATCCTCAAATGAATATCCAAGTAATATTCAATAATAATTTAAACTGAGTCATAAGCCCTCGAATGAATACTCAAATTAATATTCAATTAAGTAAAATAAAGGTATCGAATAAACCTTATTCGATCCATAGTTTTAAAAACTATATCCATATATATATAAATATATATATATATATATACTCGGGAACATCGACTCCCGGTTTAGAAATATGTTCACCTTTTATCCCCTATACTAAGGGTATACGCAACTACTTGCTTATTTCTAGCATAGGTATTATGCAACTATAAGCATTGAAATCAACAGATAGATAACCAGATTACGAAACAGACATGCATATATACCATATCAGCATGCTCCAATATATCGCAAAATTTGCTAATAACAATCATGCACTATCACAAGATAATGCATATACATATATTTACATCACAACAACAGTATATCGGGTAGAAAACTTGCCTGAGCGACTGGGGGGTTACGAAGGGCTCGGGACGAGTCTGGTAATCTATAAACAACAAGTAAGTTGGAATTAAACCAAAGTCACTTGTAAATCTATACTCTAACCAACTCAGACTCTAACGCTCGTTTTGCGCTTACTGATTCTCTTAAGTCACTCGAGTACCCTCGGCTCCACCATTTTTAATAATTTAACCTTTACGAGTTTTAAGGCGATTCCTTCGCGAGTGTCTTACCAACTGCCTAACACTCTTACCATAATTGTTTCATACATTAATTAACCCTTTTTGGTCTTTAACCTATGTTTCAAAGTAAGGCGAGGGGAAAAGTTTCGTTCGCGAAACGCCGTTACTTGAAACGGTCGTTTCTCCTAAACCGTGCATCGGAATCGAACGAACTACATATCAAAACGAAGCTCGTAATATGAACTATCTAAACATGGCAATGGTCAAAATCTAGCAGGGGGTTCTCGGGTGCTAATGTTATGCACAAAAACAGTCTAAAGAAAATCGGACGTTACGACGGCTATGTTTACGCGATTTCCCAAATTTAAACCAATTCCAACAACCACAATTTCAACTCCAATTCAAAACCCAATCAAACCTCCATCTAAACTACATTACAAAAGTCCCAAATCAACTCAATATTACCAATTTATTCATCTCAACCAAGTCAAAAAAATGTGACCAAGAACTTCAAATCTAACAAGCATCACTCCTAACTCCAAAATCAACAAAACCACTTACTAAACAAAGCTCTATCATGAGTACACACTCATTACACTAACCCATCATCTAACATTATGAAATCCAAACCAACAAAACTTAATACTAAGGGTTTGAGAAGTTATACCTTCCTTGGAGAGTGGAGAATCAAGAGAATGGCTTGGAATCACCTTTAAAGTCCTTATCCTAGCTTAATCTAAACAAAACTTCAAGAACACAAATTTTAGTTCTTGAAAACACTATTCACCATCTTCTTTCATGATTTATAGAAAAAGATTGGCTTGGAATTAGAAGCTTAAACTTATAGGAAGTATGTAACTATCCATGGGGAAGCTTAGATAATTACCTTGCTAAATAGTAAGTGGAGGAGCTTGGACTTTCATTTTTTAAGAAAAGCACCCGAGAGCATGAAGAAGAAGAAGAGAGATTTTTGTGTTTTGGCTTGATTTGCTTTTGGTTGGTTGATTTTTGTTGTTTGTTTTAGTGAATTACCTAGTTGCCCTTGGTTTTGTGTGGTTAAAAAGTCACCACACCTCCTTCCTTCTCTTGTCATGCTTGTGTCACCTTGCACATGTCATAATGCTCCCACTTGTCCACACCTTGTGGTTTGATGATGTCACAATCCATGGCTTCTTGTACAAGCTTGTCTCTTGGTCACTTATTTGTTTTACGGTTCGCTTATCTTTCGTTCTCGTTTATCGTTTGAGGGATCATACCCGGGATCTTATTACTTAGGTTCCCTTAACCTTTCTCAATATATTGTATTCCTTCTATGATCCTCTCTTATAATCCTTTAATTTAAATCCTTTTTATCCTGTTACCTTTTTCTCAATTCTTTCCGTATCTAGTGGATTTCCGGGAAAAATCAAAGTGTTCGGAATTGGATTATGACGATCTTTACATACACTTATATACCATATAGAGTACTAATAATATCCCATAAGATCAATAACAGAACCCCTACATAGCGCGGCATGAAAAGTTTTCTCGTTCAGCAAAAACACTATTCATAAGGGTTTCAAAATTTCTCAAAAATTGGGGTTATTACAGTCTCCCCTCCTTAAAAGGATTCCGTCCCGGAATCAGATAGAAATGAATAGGGATACCTTCTTAATATTGCACTTTCTAACTCTCAAGTCAATTTTCGACATTGTGGTCCTACCACCAACTTTGCCTAGTTTGATAATCCTTCTCCTAAGCACTTGTTCCTTTTCACTCTATAACCCTTCCTGGTTGCTCCATATAGGTTATGTCGGGTTGCATATCTATGCGCTCATATGCCTCTATTTATCTGGCATCTGAATTACACTTCCTTAACATTGATACGTGAAACACGTTACGAACTTGTTACATGTTCGGGGTTAGGGCTAGCTCATATGATAACTTCCCAATATGTCTTAATATATCCAAGGGTCCAACAATTCGTGGACTTAGCTTTCATTTCTTTCCGAACCTCATCCTTCCTTTCCAAGGGAATACCTATAACAACACTAGGTCAAATCAACATATTTATCATGTCCATCTTGGGCTACTACCTGCCGTCCTCTGATTAGATCTATTATATCCCTGGTCCTTTGGACAACTGCGGGTCCGAGCATCTTGCGCTCTACAACTTAATCCTAACATAAGGGAGATCGACATTGTCTTCCCTCAAGGATCTCATAAGGCGATACCTCGATACTAACATACGATCGATTATCGTGAGATAACTTAATCTGCGTTAAGTGATCATTCCAAATTCTTTCAAGTCTATTGCACCGGCTCTCATCATAGCTTCTAGCATTATATCTTTTGCTTCTCACTACCCATCCTTTTCCAGTTCGTAGTCGTTGCTATCTTCCGTACATAATATTATACTGGTTACACTTTTGCTCGTTAATGTTCTATAACCTTTTAATAACCACGTCAACCTTAGTATCATGAACGTGTTTCCATTCTGAATACCACCATAACTTTACTACTCCTTTTTCAGCTGCTTCTATCTTTGGAAGCTTAATCCTTCATATAGAAGTAAAGGAATTTGTTGAGAGATCACTATGATCATGAACACTTGTTATATCGCTTAGTTAGTACAGAAGGTGGCCAGCCTTTAGTACTTGACAAGCAATTAAACAATAGCTGGTATCCTACTAAGCTTCTATCACACAGATAGATAGTCATTCGGCAATACCTCCCCTTTCTGGAAGGGTTGTTCTTCTCAGCTTACATGAAATGAAAAGAAGAGAAAAGAACGAATTGAAGAGAATTGTATATATGAAAAAAAAAATATACTGCCACAAAATATCTGGCTTGGAACCTACCTCTGAACTATAGAGGTTTGTCATAGGAGAACAAATCATATACGTATATAAATCAACATTAAGCATTATAGCCTTGTATTTCCCATGCTTAAATATTTTCGCTATCCCGTCCATCATTCTATGGACCCATACTCTTCCTCGAGCTTATACATAATCACCTTTGAAACTCCCTCAACATCGAAAATCGAATCTGGGATCTCATTCTATACATCATCGTTACTAGAATTCTATGCTTGCACCGCAACCTTCCTCGTATAATAATACGACTCTCTATTGATAAGAAAGAATAATAATTCACTAGGTAGATACTCTACTTAATTAGTCTATCAATGATAACTTATACACTACCACGACCCGATTAGTGGTACTCAATCTCAACACCCATTCCAATACATCTCTCATGGTTGTAATCAGCTCACTACTCGCAGAATCATTGCTGCCTTACTATGGTCCACCACTGACCTACTGTAGTCATTCATTTTCCATGAAGTCTTAATAGTTAACCATACGGAGTCCATACATCTCGTATCTAATTCTCCTAAGGAGTTAACATAACCACCAATCACAATTCATGAAGAACACTCCAAACTCTGACGTACTTTCATGACATGAAGTAGATAAAATTGCAGAAGAGTTTCAATCAAAGCAACGATAGCAGGTTAATACCATTCTTAATCATATGCCTTAAATAGAAGACTTAACTCAAAGGTTCATCTAGTCCTTTTTGAAACATGGTCCTGGCTTATCTCAAGATAGGACCTCCTAAGATAGATAGCCCGCTCATGGCGATTACACGAATTAAACCTTTACCAACTACTATTACGGTTGGGTATTGCACAGTCATCAGAAGGAATGTCAATCTTCCAAACCATAATACAACCTTCACAGTTTTAACCATCCTCACTGTATTATTTTGGCACAAGCGCCTATAATTATCCTCTTACCTTTAAAGTGTCGGCCACCTCTTTGGCCTTTCCTGATAGTAAAATTTCCTTACAGTCAATTTCATTTTAACCACTTTCACAAATTTTCTACCCTATTTCCGATCACTACTTGAGTGAAGATGTTTTCCTTAAAATCTGATAAGTAAAAAAAATCACCATTTTTCCATAAGTTATTGCCTCAGTCTTTAGAGGTTAATCACTGTCATGACTGACTCTCAATCATAATTAGAACATCTTTTATCTTAAGTCCTAATTGCCCTGAATAATTTCGACCATTACTGGTTCGATCCATACTTTCTCGTGGTTTAACACGTGCCCCACTTGGCAACACTATAATTACGTCATATTTCCTTTATCCACATTTCTATTCTTGAGAATTTTGAATATTACCTTTCTCCTTGTAAAACCTCTAAGGTTATCCTTGAATCGTTCCTCCTGTATTCCCTAGATACAGGGCATATCAAAATACCATATACTAATACTAGAATCATTGTCTATATACTTTTGAAAAAAAAAATTCTCCACTGATTCTTTAAAGGTTGTTATTACCTTAATCCTTACCAATTCATACTGTCAAATTTCATACTATCCCTATTAAGGGTGAAATGCCAACCTTTATGCATTCCCCTAGGATTCATTTTAAGTTACCGATGTTCTATCCTTAATTCCACCTTTGAAAAGGTACATGCATCCATCCATGGATAAACCAAGTCATATATCCTTGATAGATTATCTTCTTCATCATTCCCACCTCGATAGTCTATACCTAACTTCATAATAGCATCCTTATTCAAATTGAGGTCAATCCATATGGCCTCCAAAAGATAACAATGGTCATCCGCTTTTCTTTCCTAATTTGGTAATGATAACATGGATGTTCTGGAAGATATTGGTCATGTTCAACATGAACTTCTTCTTAATAATTCCTTATTTACTTTTGTTGTTTATCTCAACAGTCACCTCAACGTTGGGATATCTTTCATACCTGGCGTCTCCCTTTCTGGGTATCATGCCACCGGTCTTACACTTCACATTCTTGAAGGTCACTTCCTTCATCCAATTTTTCCTAATTTCTTACTTCCTTGTCTCCTCAGTCTATCCGCGTCTCATTATTTATCCTTCAAACTATTTCAAGGTTTCCTCGAATCCTCCCAACTTAAAGGGGATAAAATGTACATAACTCGTATGCCTTCAACCATCAACTTTAACTCATGGTGAATCACCCTCATCCTGACGATTACATACTTTTCTATGTCTATTGCTACGAGTCTTTAGGGTTTCCTCATGCCCAACTCCCTTATCATACCTCAAACTCTATTGCCTTTATATTCCTTTCCACTTCAGTTTCTTTTTATTTTCCTTTCTCTTATCATTATTTCATGAACTAACACAACATAAGTATTGATTTCAAACATCCCGTCATTCTGGATTCGTGCCCTTAGAACGAATCTTGACAACTTTTACAACTTAGATTCATAATTTATCATACTCGTCTGCCTTTGTTCTAGCTCCAAAGCTTTTACACTATCTCCTTATCTTTGGGAATTACTTTCCCGAAAACAATTGACTGAACTTAAATCAGTTTATTCTAACCTCTGGCTCCGTGCCTTTCTTGGTCTTTCACCAGCGGGTGGCCTCTCTCTTAGGAGGGTAAGTGACAAAAACAGTCCTTTGTGGTTCGTCAATCATTTAGAATCTCAAATGATTCCTCTATTTCCTTTAGCCAGGCTCTTGCCTCGGCTGGGTCAGCTTGTTCCATGGAACTCTGAGAGCTTAGCGACTTAAAGGTCCTGAAAGAATTTCTCACCGCGCTGTCTCCTCAGGGTGGTGGTTGGGGATAATAGTCTAAGTTCTTTTTAGACAGGTCCATGAATTGCCGTATAGGAGTACCGTCTCGGGTCTCCTTTCCTTACTCGACTTTCTGTTTCCTTAGTATGAAATGTTTCATCCTACTCCCCATAATTGGGGTCATCTTTTAATTTAAAATCCTCATTTTCCACTCCATTATGTCATGGGTTCCTTCTATCTTGATGGCGACCTCCCTGACTATCACGTTCAGGGTTTACTCTAAATCTTATTCCTCAAACTATGGCTCTCATCTAAGTTCTCATCCTTACGCTCTTGAACTTTCGGAACCCAAATTCTATAGGAATACCTCATTATTCCCTTATCATCTTTCTCGATATTAATCTTTTATCTAATTGTTGGCTCCCTGCCTTCATTCATAACTTTTTCTGGCACAATATGATCTTTTCCAATAATTCGGGCTGTATTGCAATCTCAAACAGCTTTTCGGTACCGGCTCCGGTTACCTTCACTTCTATTTCCATTTTCTCAAAATCTCTTATAAACTCTCCAAAAGACATTATCATCTTGAGTCTCTCCTTTTTACTAAGGGCATCAGCCACCATATTGGCTTTCCCCGAATGATAAAGAATCTCCCAATCATTATTCTTGATTAGCTCTAACTGCCTCCTCTGGCATATGTTGAGCTCTTTCTACGTGAAAATGTACTAGAGCACTTATGGCTTAGGTAATTCTCGCACTTCTCTCCATACAAGTAGTGCCTTCAATCTTTAGGGTAAAACTATTGCCATGAGCCTAAGCTCATGAGCGGGGATATCGAATTTCATATTACCTTAATTGTCTTGACATGTACGCGATTACCTTGCTGTGCTATATAAGAAGCACCCTGATTCCTTATGCGAAGCGTCACTTACAAATCACAAAATCTCCTTTTTCCCTCCGGCAACGCCAACATAGGGGCCGTCACCAACCTTTGCTTCAGTTCTTAAAAGTTGTTCTCGCATTTCTCTGCCTATTCGAACTTCTCAGTCTTATGAGTAAGCCGCGTTAAAGGGGCTACTATCTTTACAAACTTGAACGAACCTCTGGTAGTGACCGACCAATCCTACCTCTGGTAGTCGACCTAACCATGGTCATCAATTCATCAGTGGTCCTTTATCCAATCTTGTCAGGATCCTCCATGGGATCCTCCTCAACAACTTTCCCTTCTAGGACAACCTCCTCAACCGCTACATCCTCAATATCAACATCATCCGGTCCTGCGTTAGGACGCTCTATCGGATCCATAATCTGATCTCCAATGAGTAATAAAACATCATCGCGTTGTTGCTCCTCAACCTCAGGGTTCGGAGTCCCGCTACTATATACGATAACGAACTACGCTTCTATCGCTATATTTATAAGGGTTCCCATAAGGGTTTTAACTGTCAGTACTACGTTAGGTAGTCCGACTATGAACTTGGCAAGAGTTCTTATTATCTTAGTGAACTTATTATCTTAACGTCCCATCATCTCTGAGGTTTATAACGCTTAGCTCTGATACCATTTCTGTAACACCCCCAAATCCGGGGTCGGGGATCCGGGTTGTCACGAGTTCCATTTCCCTTAATAACACCCACTCTTAATAATTACTCAACTACTCTGTACTGTGACCCCACAATAAACACACACACCATACGTTATAGTCTCAGAGATGAACATCCAAAAATGACCACAAGTCTTTTTATTCCACAATTATCTGCCAATACACCTTAAAAGGTTTTCTAAAAAAATTTACATTTCTTTGCCATTATTACAATTCATAATTATACATAAATCTGGTACATTAGAAGTTGAAAGCCTAGCCTATTGGTAGTTCCTACCTCAGCTACGGCGGCATCAATGCTTCTAGAAAACTGCGGAACGTCTCCTAATCGCTTGCGAATCGGGAGCTTGGTCCTGTTCATCCTTTCTATCTGTTGTTGTGTGATGAAAGAAGAAAGCAAGGGTGAGCAGCAAGCCCACCAAAATAATATGTATAATGATTAATAGTATATGAGCCTTCTCTTAGTACTCATGAAAGTCTTGGTCAAAAGAAATGAACCAAGTTGATATCTTAATGCGATGAAGTCGCAAAATATTCAGTATATATATATACATATATACTTTTCAAAATCTTGGAAGTCCTCTTCCATGCATAATATACAAAAAGTCCCAGTGTATAACTGTATAAAAAAAATATCGTTGTAAGGTGATCTCATATATCTAACCTTGTCTCAACGTTTTTCTGAAAATCTTTGTCATACATAAGACAATTATTAATTAGATATAAGTTTAAAAGATGAAGTTACCAAATACTCCAATATACTTATATCTTTTCCAAATACTACTTGAACTACCACTGTTCAAGTTATAATTAATTTCAAAAGTTCATCACATAGATGAGACTATAAGACAAGATTAAATCTTTAAAATATCATCAAAATAAAATGAAGTTACAAGATACTTCATTTAATGTAAACATCATTTTGAAAACTTGACCCTGCCAACACCCAACAATCGCCCAACCGTAGCCTTTCTATCGAAGTGCTCTGGGTAGTGTTGCAGAAATTATCCAATTGGATGATGAACTCATTACGGGAGTTTGTCGCGCCAGGAAGACCACTTACGATGATCAGTCATAGTAGTACAACCCCACCATTTTCTACATGTAGAGGAGAACCTGTCGGATTTACTTGTCAACCGAACACTGAACTCCTAAGGAATGGACCGCCTTAGCGGAACTTCCAGGCCATTTGGGCCAATATAATAAGGCTGGGCCGGCGCTACTCGGCCACTTACGCCACTCCTAGTTCAGATGAAATCCATGACTCTGAAACGTAAAGCTCGTCCCCACTTTCCCCAAGTAGAAACTTGTTGATACGGCTCCACCAAGAAGTCGTATCTATTTGGAAAGGAGAACTCACCGATATTTCCCAGGCGATGCCTGTTAATGGATTAACTTGTTCCAAGAATTTTACTTCCCGAGTGTTGGGTAAGTAATCAATTCATTTATCAAAACAGCAACCTCGTTGCGAATATAAAACACACCACAGAGCCGGATCCCTCAGGTTTTGAGCGAGTATTTAAATCCCCTTAAAAGGAAGATCTTAAATATAAAAATGAGTTTTGGGATCCGCTCTATCTTTTAAAAATCATTTTGAAGACTCGAAAACACTTTATAGAGTGTTTGGAGTAAAGCTGATTTAATGAAGTAAATCAGTCCCCAAAATATTTAGAAAATAACTGAATATTATTATTTAAATAATATTCCCATAAAGAATAATCTTTATAAAATAATTGAAGTAGAAGTATTAAAACTTATACTTGAAATTAATAGCAAATAATCAAAGATATACTTATACGAAAGTAATATCTTTATTTGAATAATCAAAAGTAAGTTTGATTATCGACACCTTATTCTTTAATACAATAAAGAATATTATTAAGTAATAAGCGGAGTCATAATACCTCGAATGAATACTATAAATAATATTCATAAAATAAAGGAGTCATACATCCTCAAATGAATATCCAAGTAATATTCAATAATAATATAAACTGAGTCATAAGCCCTCGAATGAATACTCAAATTAATATTCAATTAAGTAAAATAAAGGTATCGAATAAACCTTATTCGATCCATAGTTTTAAAAACTATATCCATATATATATAAATATATATATATATATAATATACTCGGGAACATCGACTCCCGGTTTAGAAATATGTTCACCTTTTATCCCCTATACTAAGGGTATACGCAACTACTTGCTTATTTCTAGCATAGGTATTATGCAACTATAAGCATTGAAATCAACAGATAGATAACCAGATTACGAAACAGACATGCATATATACCATATCAGCATGCTCCAATATATCGCAAAATTTGCTAATAACAATCATGCACTATCACAAGATAATGCATATACATATATTTACATCACAACAACAGTATATCGGGTAGAAAACTTGCCTGAGTGACTGGGGGGTTATGAAGGGCTCGGGACGAGTCTGGTAACCTATAAACAACAAGTAAGTTGGAATTAAACCAAAGTCACTTGTAAATCTATACTCTAACCAACTCAGACTCTAACGCTCGTTTTGCGCTTACTGATTCTCTTAAGTCACTCGAGTACCCTCGGCTCCACCATTTTTAATAATTTAACCTTTACGAGTTTTAAGGCGATTCCTTCGCGAGTGTCTTACCAACTGCCTAACACTCTTACCATAATTGTTTCATACATTAATTAACCCTTTTTGGTCTTTAACCTATGTTTCAAAGTAAGGCGAGGGGAAAAGTTTCGTTCACGAAACGCCGTGACTTGAAACGGTCGTTTCTCCTAAACCGTGCATCGGAATCGAACGAACTACATATCAAAACGAAGCTCGTAATATGAACTATCTAAACATGGCAATGGTCAAAATCTAGCAGGGGGTTCTCGGGTCCTAATGTTATGCACAAAAACAGTCTAAAGAAAATCGGACGTTACGACGGCTATGTTTACGCGATTTCCCAAATTTAAACCAATTCCAACAACCACAATTTCAACTCCAATTCACAACCCAATCAAACCTCCATCTAAACTACATTACAACAGTCCCAAATCAACTCAATATTACCAATTTATTCATCTCAACCAAGTCAAAAAAATGTGACCAAGAACTTCAAATCTAACAAGCATCACTCCTAACTCCAAAATCAACAAAACCGCTTACTAAACAAAGCTCTATCATGAGTACACACTCATTACACTAACCCATCATCTAACATTATAAAATCCAAACCAACAAAACTTAATACTAAGGGTTTGAGAAGTTATACCTTCCTTGGAGAGTGGAGAATCAAGAGAATGGCTTAGAATCACCTTTAAAGTCCTTATCCAAGCTTAATCTAAACAAAACTTCAAGAACACAAATTTTAGTTCTTGAAAACACTATTCACCATCTTTTTTCATGATTTATAGAAAAAGATTGGCTTGGAATTAGAAGCTTAAACTTATATGAAGTATGTAACTATCCATGGGGAAGCTTAGATAATTACCTTGCTAAATAGTAAGTGGAGGAGCTTGGACTTTCATTTTTTAAGAAAAGCACCCGAGAGCATGAAGAAGAAGAAGAGAGATTTTTGTGTTTTGGCTTGATTTGCTTTTGGTTGGTTGATTTTTGTTGTTTGTTTTAGTGAATTACCTAGTTGCCCTTGGTTTTGTGTGGTTAAAAAGTCACCACACCTCCTTCCTTCCCATGTCATGCTTGTGTCACCTTGCACATGTCATAATGCTCCCACTTGTCCACACCTTGTGGTTTGATGATGTCACAATCCCTGGCTTCTTGTACAAGCTTGTCTCTTGGTCACTTATTTGTTTTACGGTTCGCTTATCTTTCGTTCTCGTTTATCGTTTGAGGGATCATACCCGGGATCTTATTACTTAGGTTCCCTTAACCTTTCTCAATATATTGTATTCCTTCTATGATCCTCTCTTATAATCCTTTAATTTAAATCCTTTTTATCATGTTACCTTTTTCTCAATTCTTTCCGTATCTAGTGGATTTCCGGGAAAAATCAAAGTGTTCGGATTTGGATTCTGACGATCTTTACATACACTTATATACCATATAGAGTACTAATAATATCCCATAAGATCAATAACAGAACCCCTACATAGCGCGGCATGAAAAGTTTTCTCGTTCAGCAAAAACACTATTCATAAGGGTTTCAAAATTTCTCAAAAATTGGGGTTATTACAGTTTTGATATGACCTTAAGTTCTGATATGAAGTTCTGACTTCCAGTAAGTCATGATTCCAGTAAGTCCTGATTTGTCCTGTTGTTAAGTTCTGAAAACTAAACACAAATTCTTGCTTTATCTCTGATGGTCTTCAATATGAACTTTGACCATCTCCTGGTAATATCAGACTTTACCTTTAAAAGGTAATGAAAGAATTGAAGTTCTTTCAGTGATTTGTTTAGCACATCTGATTCTGTCATTTGATATGTCCTTCCATCTTCAAGAAATAGAATCAAATTTTCTTTCACATTGTGCATGTTATGAACATCCAGTACCACTTGAACAGATATAACTTTATCAAGATGTTTCTGTGTAACATCTTCAAGAGGTCTGTCAGTCAATAGAAATGGATCTCTAGTAGCAACTTTAACTCCTGTTTTAATCTTTGCTTCATCAGAACCTAGTCCAGCCCTGTCTCTTGATTCTCTAGCATTTAACCCAATAGTCATGAATGTAGATAGCAACTGGCTTTTCTTTGGATCTAATGGTTTGACATTTTACCACATAAGTTTCTTTTTATCAGCTACTTCCATTTTATCTAAATTAACTTGAGCACTGTCAGAGGTTGACTTGATGACTTTATCAGAACTTGCTGTTTCTTGCTGTTCTTCACTCTGAACAACTTGAGCCTTGTCAGAGATTGTCTTTAATTCTTCAGAAATATTCTTTCTTTTTAGAGTTTGAACATCATCATCTTCAGCAAGAATATCATCAGTACTTTGAACCATTTTGCACACTAGCTTTATCAGAATTTGAGGAGTATTCATCTCCAGTGGCTTGGTGGGTTCATCAACTTTTCCTTTCCCTTTGTGTTTGGGATCAATCTCAGATTGTGATCTAGTCTTGGCTTTAGATGTCTCAGATTTTGACTTCTCCTTGATCACAATGCCTTTTTCCTTAGGCCTTGGAGGTTTCTTTGCAACAGAAGCTTTTGGTTTTAGATTTGTCTTTTCAGCTTTGAATCTAGCTTCTTCCTCCTTGAGACTTTCTAAATCCGTTCCTGGATTATGCTTCAGAAATAATCTTCTAACAATTTCCTCATCAAGTGTCTGAATCTTGTGATCCTTGTAGTAGACAGTAGTCTGCTTTCCCTTGAGCTTCAGAGTTTGCATGAACTTTTGAGAATCTTGATTTCCACCTTGTATAAGAATATCAGGTTTTGTCAGACTTTGCTCATCAGAACTTGATATCAGATTTTGAGTTTCAGTACTTGCTATTAGATTTTGAGTAGAAGATTTGCTTGCAACAGTACTTAGTTTCCTTGAAGAAACCCTGATGCTCTGCCCTTTACTTTGAACTTGACCCCCACCCTTGCTAGGGTTTCCCTGGTCATCAGCTTCATCATCTTTCTTCTTCAGTAATTGATCATCTGAGCATTTGGACTTAACTATATTCCCCCCATTTTTGGCATCATCTAATAGTAGAAGTGAGAGAAGAAGTTCTACTGAAAATTGAATATCATTCAATTGAGCCTGTTGAGAAGCTTGATTTGCCAGAACCTCAAAAATTTGGGCCTGTTGCTTCTCTTGAGTTTTCTCAATTGCTTCTACCTTTTCAGAAATAGGTCTGATAAACCTCTTTTTGTCAAGCTTGGTCTCCATTTCTAGCTTATCAGCTTTTTGTAGAAGCTTATCAACCTTTTCTTGAGTTTCACAATATAGACCTTGAAGATTCTTGGTAGATAGAGCAGTGATCTTGAGCTGTATCTTGACATCAGAATTTATCACAAGCTCATCAACTTTAGCAATGTGCTCTGTCAGAACTTTAGAGCTTGGAATGAAATTAGTTTCATTCCACTTCTTGGTCCACTCTACACCTCTATGAGTATGCTCCCAAGGAACAGGTGTAGCTTGCTTAATAAACTTCTTAACCAATGCTTCCTTTCCCAGAATGGGAGCTGGAGTATCAACAGAAACACTGTCTTCAGAACTTGAAGAAGATTCATTATGTCCTGACAGCACTACAGTGTGTGATGCAACTGCAGATTCAGCAACAACTTTATCTAAATTCTAAGTATCAGAATTTATCTCCAGATTTGGTGTAGATGGTGTAGATGGTATCTCAGCATCAGCATTTAAGATAGGAGAATGAGTTGGAGATTGCTAAGTTGCTGTTGGTGGAGCTTCTAGATAAAGAACATTGGGTATATTCAGATTGTGAATATCTATTTCAGAATTTGTAGTTTATTCTTCAGCATCATCTGTAGCTTCAATAGGAGAGACATGAGGTGTTACCACTATATCAGGAACAGTGTCTTGGTCTTTAGCTGTAGGTTGCAGAGATTCAATCATAATTGGCTCTTTTGAGATCAGAGATTCCTGATCTCCTTCCTCAGCTTCAGTTGTATCCTCAGATGCATGCTTAACATTATAATGTCCTTGCTAATGAAGGCTTTGCTTTAGCAGCAGAATTTACTGATCTAGTTCTCTTCAAAGTATCAGAACTTTGAGCTGCAGTTTCTTTCTGAGAAGTAACATTCTCAGCTTCAAATGTCACAGGTTCTGATGCATGAACATGTGCTTCCTTTTCACTATCAGATTCATCCCTGAGAATAATTTTTCTTCTCTTTTGTGGAGGCAGAAGAACATACTTTGTCCTTTTTGGCCTAGAAGGTGAAGTCTGATACTGTGAGCTGATGGTTGAGGTTGAGATGTTTGTGTTGGTTTGAAATATGTCTTGATGGTAGGTTGTGATTGTGATTGAGAAGTGGTTGGTTTTGTAGTGGTTGGAGGTTCTGATGGTTGAGGTTCAATTGGTTGGACATCAGGATATAGTGCAGTATATATAACTGGATCATAGGTTATTAAGGCTTGTTTGACAGAAATGGGAATTTGGAGGGGTCTCAACATATCCTTCTTATTATCAGTAGATAATAAGTCAATAAAATCTCTTTTAGCTAGTCTGAATGGTGAAATGGACTCACTAGCTAATTGGAGCTTATCAGAACAACAAAACTATAAATAAGCTGACAGAATCTAGCAAAGTAAACTGTATTCCTATCTTCTGTCATCCTATCCCCAATAAAGCCTAAAATAGCACTTGCATAATCAAAATCAGTTTGATTAATGAGAGCATACCCGATTTGTTGACTGAGAATTGGGATTGCATTAAAAGTAGAACATTTGTTTGCAAAAGCCTTTGTGATACAGTCAAAGAAGAAACTCCATTCCTTCCTTATGTTGGATCTCTTCAATTGACCCAGCTTTTCCAATATCTTTTCATACCCCAGACTGGCCATTAGCTGTTGAAGAACTGGCTCCTCAACAGTTATATAAGTGCAGTTCTCAGGTAACTACAGTTCTTGGCATACTGTTGACACAGTCACTACATGCGCATCCTCCCCTGTTGAAAAGATGATACTTGAGGACCCATGAGCACCACCATCATCATATGCACCACTTCTCCAAAAGTCCAGCACTTGAGTTCCAGAGATTATTTCAGGTTGGGTCAAAGCATACCCAATATCGAAGTGAGCAAGGAAGTCCTGAATAAAGTAAAGTTCCGATGGAGCTTTATCCTTGCTAAGAATGGCCAAGTAATTGTTGGGGACAAACTTCGCTCCATTGAAAATAATGTCTTTTGGTGCCATTTCTATAAGAAATAAGTGATAAAATATATTATGCACAAGGTGTTTGATAAAAGTCCTGTATGAAAAAGCTTCAGAGAATATTAGAGAGAGAGAGGATAAGAGAGATTAATAATAGAAAAGTAGATAAAAGATTAGAAAATCTTTTAACTCCCATATATATACTCTCTCCACTCGACAGTCCTTTTTAGAAGTTAAAATTGATACATGTACACCTGTCAGCCAGTAAATAGTTAAAGCAGAGTTAGTTGGCACGAGAAATAAGCAATAATTAACGTGCACATGTACTTTTTCAAGACAAACACGTTTACCACTAACCCAATTAATTATGACTATTTTTATCTCACCTAAATATATTCTGATTAACTATGACCATTTTAGTATTTACCACAAGTAATTCAAGTAAAGAATAATGCCACGTAAGCATCAGAGTTTCCATCAGGATTTAATATCAGAACTTGGCTATTATCAGATTTTAACAGTCATCAGAACATGGCTTATCAACTCAAAAAGTGAATTTCTTTGTTTGTGATTCTTCATACAAATACTGACTTGATTCTTCAGAGCTTAATCATCAGAACTTCCATCAGAACTTGTCATCAGAATTTATACATATGACACTTAACTGTTTGTCAAAAACAACTTAATCACCACAGTAATTTTTATCATTCATATGGAGTGATAGTGTGTGCATTTAGCAAAATATCATATAAAGATTAAAGTCTGATATACTTCGATACATTTTAGAAATACGGCATAACTAAAAAAAGTGCTTAAAATATGTCATTAATCATGAAGTCTACTATTGAACAAATTTATACAAGAGTCCACCTCAACTGTTTGTGCTCATTTTATGCATCTTTTGAAATTCCTTTTTACAGTGGCTTCTCAGTGTAAGTGAGTCACAACTGCTTATCAGAATTTATGCTATTATCAGAGTATTTCTCCAGTAATCAGAGAATGTGAAAAGTCACCAAGAAGAAATTTATTTGCTTTTCTAATGCATAATACTTAATACCAGCAATGCACTTGGGTCTTCCCTTCCACATAGTTACTCTAGATCTCAAAGGAGTACCTAACTTTTATTTTCTTTTCTTTTCTTTTCTTCAGATAAGTGAGGCTTATCAGCATTTAGTTCATCCTTAAGATTTACTGACATAAGAATTTGACAGTAAGAAGTAAGAATCTAGTTTGTGATTTAGTAATAAGATACACAAAGTAAATTTGACTAAGCTCAAAATCAGAATTTTCTTGTGTTAATGAATTTCCACATAAACAACTAATTCAGACATGGGATTTCTAGTATGTTAAAGACTACTAGGTCAACATCTAGCACAGTAATCCTCATTGGATTGAATAGTCACAGAACATTCAAATCACTATCAGAGTATAAAGATCCACATCAGATAACAATCAGAATTTAATGTATTTCAATTTAAGCACATATTACATGAAGATAAGACAATCTGTAAATGCCGATCATAAAGTCTGATGCATGAGAACAAAAACTAAGCAGATTTAGAGAAAGAACCTGAAACCATTCCAAGTTCATTTACCAGTCTTATAAAAGTAGCTTCATATAGTGGTTTTGTGAAGATATCTGCTACTTGTTAATCTGTTTGAACATAATACAATTTCACTGTACCTTCCATCACATGTTCCCTTATGAAATGCTACCTAATGATGATGTGCTTTGTCATTGAGTGTTGAATTGGATTACCTGTCATAGCAATAGCACTTTGATTATCACAGTAAATAGGCATTTTAGAAAATTCCAACCCATAATCCAGTAACTGATTCTTCATCCAAAGAATCTGTGCACAACAGCTTCCTGCAGCAATATATTCTGCTTGTGCAGTTGATGTGGAAATTGATTTCTGTTTCTTGCTAAACCAAGAAACTAATCTGCCTGCAAGAAATTGGCAGCTTCCACTAGTGCTTTTCCGGTCTATTTTGCACCCTGCAAAATCTGCATCTAAGTAACCTATTAGCTTAAAGTCTGATTCTCTAGGATACTACAATCCTAGATCAGCTGTACCCTTGAGGTACTTGAAAATTCTTTTCACAGCTATTAGATGAGGTTTTCTTGGATCAGTCTGAAATCTTGCACAAAGACAGGTAGCATACATGATATCAGGTATACTCGCAGTTAAATAGAGTAAAGAGCCAATCATACCTCTGTAGTTAGTAATATCTACTGATGAATCGGTATCTTTATCTAACTTGGTTGCAGTGGTCATGGGAGTGGATGCAGTTAAACAGTCTTGCATTCCAAATTTCTTGAGTAAATTTCTGGTGTACTTGGATTGACAGATGAATGTACCTTCTTCATTTTGCTTGACTTGAAGTCCCAGAAAATAACTAAGTTCTCCCATCATACTCATTTCATATCTTGACTGCATTAGTTTTGTAAACCTTTCACAGAGTTTGGCATTTGTAGAACCAAATATGATATCATCAACATATATCTGTACCAAAAGTAAGTCCTTTCCATAGTTGAGGTAGAACAGTGTATTATTAATTATGCCTCGGTGAAATCCACTTTCCAGAAGAAATTGAGCTAGAGTCTCATACCATGCTCTTGGAGCTTGCTTAAGGCCATAAAGTGCTTTGTCAAGCCTTTAGATATGATTTGAAAATTTTGAATCTACAAAGCCTGGAGGTTGTTCAACATGCACCTCTTCTTCCAATTCTCCATTGAGAAAAGCACTTTTCACATCCATTTGAAAGACTTTAAACTTTTTGTGAGCAGCATAAGCCAAAAAGATTCTTATGGCTTCCAATCTAGTAACTAGTGCAAATGTTTCATCATAATCAATACCCTCCTGTTGAAAGTAGCCTTTAGCAACCAGCCTTGCTTTGTTCCTTGTAATTATGCCATCACTGTCAGTTTTGTTTCTGAACACCTATTTTGTGCCAACAACTGATCTGTTATTTGGTCTTGGCACTAGAGTCCAGACTTTATTTCTTTCAAATTCATTTAACTCTTCCTACATTGCTTGTACCCAGTCAACATCTTGAAGAGCTTCTTCCACTTTCTTTGGTTCAGTCTGAGATAGAAAAGAATGATAGAGACATTCATATGAAGTTGCAGTTCTAGTTCCGACACCTGCTTCAGGATCTCCAATAATTAAGTCAGGTGTATGTGATTTGGTCCACTTCCTTGCAGATGGAAGTTGATTTCTAGAACTGGGTCCTCCCCCATGATCCATGCTATCTCCATCAGCATTTTCTGATGCTCCCCCTGTAGTTATGCTCTCTGAAATTTCAGAATTTGAGTTGGTTCCTTCAGGATTTGAAGAATCAGAGTTTCCAGAATTATCAGAATTTGGCTCATCAGAACCTGATGAATCAGAACTTGAAGAGCCAGTGACAGGTTCTGATGCTTCTTGAGAGTATTGAGTTGTGGTAGGATCTTCAGCTTGCTCCCCCTGGACAAGTGTATTTTCCTTTGGAGTTGTTACCACAGTATCAATGACATCAAAACTTAACCCGTTAGAACTTACAGGATCAGAGTTTAAGTTATCAAAATTTACAGAATCAGTATTTAAATCTTTATTTTCAAATCTCAGCTGATCGTGATCATTGAAATCTTCAAGTCTAGTCATCTTCTTATCATCAAAAGATACATTGATAGATTCCATGACAACCCTTATTCTTAAATTGTAGACTCTGAAGGCTTTTGTGGAAAGTGGATATTCAACAGAAATTCCTTCATCAGCTTTTAGATCAAATTCTGACAGCTGTTCAGGATGAGTCTTAAGAACAAAACACTTACATCCAAATACATGAAAGTATTTCAGATTTGGCTTCTTTTTCTTCACCATCTCATATGGTGTTTTTCCATGCTTTTTTATGAGTGTAGCATTTTGTGTAAAACAAGCAGTCTGTACAGCTTTAGCCTAAAAGTAGGTAGTTAGCTTTGCTTCATCAAGCATAGTTCGTGCAGCTTCAATGAAAGTCATGTTCTTTCTTTCTACAACTCTATTTTGCTGAGGAGTTCCAGGTGCAGAAAATTCCTGTTTGATTCCTTGCTCTCTGCTGAACTCTTCCTTGATTGAATTCTTGAACTTAGTGTCATTATCATTTCTTATAATTTTAACAGAATCTTTGACCAATTTATCCAGCTGTTTGACATGATCAGTTAGACTAGATGCAGTTTCATTCTTCTTATGCAGGAAATACACCCAAGTGTACCTTGTGAACTCATCCACTATAACCATAGCATATTTCTTCTTTTCAATAGACATGACATTGACTGGATCAAATAGATCAACATGCAGTAGGTGATAAGGCTCAAGAATTGAGGATTCAGTTTTGCTCTCGAAAGAAGATTTTCTTTGTTTTGCCTTTTGACATGAATCACAAAGGCCATCAGGAGCAAATACTGATTTTGGTAATCCTCTCACAAGATAATATCTTTACAAGCTCATTTATGTTGTTAAAATTTAAATGAGAGAGTCTTTTATGCCAATTCCAGCTTTCTTCAATTGATGCTCTAATCATCAGACAAATTGCAGAACCATCAGTACTTGTTGAAAGTCTGGCTTCATAAATGTTACCATGCCTGTAACCTTTCAGAACCACTTTGCCTGTAGAATTGCTTACAACTTCACAGTGTTCTTCAAAGAAATCCGCATGATAACCTATGTCACAGATTTGACTCACACTTAGCAGATTGTATTTAAGTCCTGAGACAAGAGCTACTGTTTTAATGATGACATTCTCAAGATTGATATTACCATATCCTAGAGTTTTTCCCATGTTGCCATCTCTATAAGAAACTCCTGGGCCAGCTTTCTCCACAAAGTCTGATAGCAGGGCTTTATTTCCAGTCATATGTCCTGAACATCCACTGTCCAGCAGTAGGATATCTTTCTTGTTGCCGTGCAATCACAAAGACCACTAATGGTTAGTTTTAAGGAACTTGCTTGGATCCTTTGGCCTTTTTAAGTTTGTTAGCATTTGCAGCTGATTCAGTTTCAGAGTTTATGCTAACATACTTTTTATCAGAACTTATATTAGACTTTGCATCAGACTTTACACTAGAAGGAATTAAAGTAACTTTCTTCAAAGAAGGTTTTATTTGATAATAATCATAGTACAAACTATGATATTCCTAACAAGTATAAATGGAATGCCATAAACTACCACAATGAAAACAAGAATTTTGTGGCTTAGACCTAACAGACTGACTCTTAACTCCTGATCTAGGAGGTTAGAGTTTATATTCTTATTCTTCCTGCAAAAAGAAGCAAGATGGTTAGAGTGTCCACAGTTATAACATTTCTTTCTAGGAGCATTAGGAACAGGCATATAATTATTGCTTTTGTTCACACCTTCCTTTCCATTCCTATTTTTCCTAGCTTCCTTTACCTTGTTGACATTCCTAATTTCTTTCAGCTTATGCTTAAGCTACTTCTTTGTCATTAAGCCTATGTTGACTTCAGCTGGTTTATCCTGTTCTAATTTGTCAGAAGTTGACTTTTCCTTAACTTCTGCTACAGACTCTTTCATCTTTTCAGAATCAGACTTTACAATTTTAGCAACAAACTTAACAGGATTCACCTTTGGTTTAGCAGTCTGTTTAACAATAATTGGCTCAATTTGTTCAGTTCCTTTTTACTTTTATCATCTTCATAACCTAAGCCCTCTTTCCAGTTTCCACTACTTAACAAATTCTAAGTTGTTATGCCAGAGTTAGTCCAAGTCCTGATAATCTCTCTTTCCTTTTCTAACTCATTTTTTAGAGATTGATTCAATTTTAGCAATTCATCTCTAACATAAAAAGCATCATCTCTTTCTTTCTGAGTTTGATGGAACATAATTAACTCTTTTTCTAAATAATCATTCCTTTTCTTAAAAGTAAGATTTTCAGAAGTTGATCTTTCACATGTTAAAGTTTGATCTCTATAACTAATAAACATGGTTTTAAGATATAATCTCATCTCAGTAATATCATCAGTATGAAAGGCATAAGTTGATTGAGGTATCTTCAATTCAGCAGTTTCAGGACTGCCATCAGAATTTGCCATCAGAGCATAGTTCACCTCATGTTCAAAATCTGAAGTGTCTGTCCATCTTTTCTTCTTTGTGACAAGTGACTTGCCTTTGTCACTTTTTCCTTTCTTGCCGTCAGGAGATATGTGGCCTCTTTCACCACAGTTGTAGCATTTGACATTTTAGTTGTCTCCTCTGTCAGACTTTCCTTCCTTGCCTTCATACTTTCTGAACCCTTTCTTATCAGAACTTCCACTTTTCCTGGAAAACTTCTTGCCTTTTCTGAATTTCCTGTAGGCTATTTTTGTGATACCCTTCACCATAAGAGCACACAATTTCATCATCTCTTCATCAGCATCAATTTCAGGTAAACTTTCAGTTTCTGAATCATCATCATCAGAATATGATGACTCTGAATCAGACTTTATGATGAGAGCCTTTCCTTTGCCCCTTTTTGAGGCAACCATATTAGGAGATTCCTCCTCAGCCTTAAAAGCAACTGTCTTTGACTTTCTTCCATACCTCTTACTTCTTTGATCCATCTCAAGTTCATAAGTCTTAAGCATACCATAAATTTCATCAAGAGTAGTTTCAGTAAGGTCATAGTTGTCTCTTATGGTAGTTGACTTCAAATCCCAATTTTCAGGAAGAGCTAAAAGGAATTTTAGATTGGAATCTTTAAGATCATATTCCTTGTCCACCAGTGAGAGATCATTCAAGAGTTTGACAAACCTATCATATAAGTCAGTTAAAGACTCATCAGCTTTTGAGTCAAAGTGCTCATACTCTTGAGTGAGTATAGTCCTCCTATTCTTCTTGATTGCATCAGTTCCCTGGCATCTTGTCTCCAAAGCATCCCATATCTCCTTTGCAGTTTTGTAATTGATTACCCTGTTTAACATGACATTATCAATGGCACTATGCAGTAAATGCCTTACCCTTGTATCCTTGGCAATAGATGAGATGTCTTCAACTGTATACTCACCTTTCTCCTTTGGTATGGTCATTGCTGGTTGATCAGCAACTACAACTGAAAGCTTGGTAGGCTTATGTGGTCCTTCATTAATCCTGTCAAGGTATTCTGGATCTGTAACTTCCAGAAAGATAGCCATATTCACTTTCCATATGGAATACTCAGAAGGTCTCAGTATGGGAACCATAATAGTCTCATATCGACTGTGGGTTTGAGTCTTTTGAGTTTCTTCAGTTTTGGTGGGCCTGATTGGAGTTTGTACCTCTTCAGACATGATTCTTTGGATCTTTTCTGTATGTGTGTTAACAGAGAAGCTCTGATACCACTTGTTAGGTCACACAACACTGTAGAAGGGGGTTGAATACAGTGTTATTATAATCAAATCGAACTTGAACACAAGTAACAGTAAATAGATATATTCAATATAATAAACTCTGTTACAATGGAACTGTCCTCTCTTAGTGATGAACAAATATCACTAAGAGCTGCTAGGTTATAATGTATAATCTTCTCGATAATGATAACACATATAGTGTAAACCTAATTCCTGTGTTTATATAGTATACATTTACAAGATAACTTCTAATTGATATGAAATATAATTTTGTCTCCTAAAATATATAAATCAGATATCTTCTACAAGTCTTCCAGTCTTCTTACTCTTTCCATGCATATCTTCTTTTATTTTAGTATCGATCTTCTACTGTTAATCAGCTTCCTTCCTTAACTGTAAGTCCTCCCGCACTTAAGTTCTGATATGACCTTAAGTTCTGATATGAAGTTCTGACTTCCAGTAAGTCCTGATTTGTCCTGTTGTTAAGTTCTGAAAACTAAACACAAATCATATTAGACATGACATCTCAAATATATCTAACAATTACATTATGCTTTACAACTGTTAATAGCTCATTGAACTCCTTGACGTGATAGGGTCCTTCTGTAGCTTTCTGTAGTCTGTCTTTTCCAAAACTTTGAGAGATTTGTATCTGTGTAGAGCTTTGACCCGACTGAGTTGTCAATTTTCCAGCCTCTTTAGATTTTGTAGATTTACCAGCTTCCTTGGACTGTTAAATCCTAGCTTCTATCTCCCTCTTAGTATTTTTGGAAGGCAAGAGTAGTGGATTTGGAATTTTTGGCCTCATAACTTCAGGTAGAGCAGGTAATGGAACATTCAAGGCACCCATGATAGCTCCCAAAGAAACTAAATTCTGCATTTCAAGATGTTTTTGGGAGTCTACCAGTGTCCAAATGTCATTTTGTTGATTCTACACTAGAAAAGTGGGAGCATTGACCTGAGTTATGAGTGAGTCATTTGAGGCTTGGAGATTGCAAACTTGTTGTTGAAGAGATTGAATCTGAAGATTTATTGATGTAGAAAGTGGTTGTTGGGAGCTTGAAGAGAGAGGAGCACCAAATGTAGCTTGAACTGACTCATCGATCCCTTCAATTAAAAGAGCTAATGGTTCATATCTAGCTTGATATAGTTGATCCAGTTTTACCCTTGTGTCATTGTTACTGGTGATGTGATTATGGACAACTTCATGGAGATCTAGAAAGGATTCTTTTAGAGTTTTGATGCTTAACTCCATACTGGTGACATCAAACCTTGCCATTTGGTTAGCAAATTTTTGGAATTTATTCTTTATTAACACCTGAGTTGGCATAAGGCCATCCGGTTTGTCTTTTACCAATCTCCTTATCATGTCTTAATGGCTGTCCAGAGTCTGTTGTTGTGCTTTAATTATGAGATGAAGAGCTTTGAGTTGAGCTTTGTAGAATTCTGTCATAGAATTATAGACTTTATGTGGACTGTGAGCATTGGCATTACTTCCCAAGATAGTGACATATTCTTCTCTAAATCTTTCCAAGACCTCATCCATGCTCAAGCTGAACTCCTTGTCTAACCAAGAATCTACATTCCCGTCCTGCTCAGCTTCATTCATAATATTCTACTGCTTCTTTTCAACATCTTCTTTGTATTATAGCAAGATTGCCTGATAGTCTTGATTGGACATGTCAGTTGTAAGAAGCTATTGGGTAATGTTGGCAAGGCCAGAAAGTTGATCCACCAAAAGGTCATTCATTGTTATTGGTTGAGCCTGAGCATCCTGCAGCCACTGGGAGATAAGGTGTGAGGGTTGTTGAGAAGGGTTTGATGTTGAAGGGATGTCTTATTTATTTTATGTGGAAGGTAGAGAGAAGGTAGGTAACCCTGTGATTGGAATCACAGTTGAACTCGTAATAGGTACTGTGGTTGTGACAGTATGTTGTTCACCACTAGTGGGAACCTCCATTTGAATTTGAGGAAATTTGACCAGGTTACTATCATGTACCATGGACTCAAACCTTTTTTCTTCTTTCAAAGAAATGGCACTTAAATGTGCTTGACTTGCCTCCCCAATAGCAGGATCATTGGCAACTGGACTCCTAGCTTCAATTGTTAAGACAATATTAACTAGGTTTTTGAGGGGAGTTGCCCCTACATGAGGAACCTCCAATTGAATTGAAGAGGATTTAGATAGCTCCCCCTCAGGAGCACTACCCTCAAACCTTTTAATCTGTGAAGATTGATTTACACATGAAGGTGCATTTGAGACAATCATAGGGTCTTCAGTAAAAAATGATGAAAGCCCTGTGTTTGTGTTGGTGTCATCAAGGTCTACCCCAGAGTGTAGTCTCTCCCCAACAGAATGTGGTTCCTGGGTGGTGAGCATAATTTTTTAAACTATGTCACTTGATTTTGGTAACACTTGAGAATTAGATTCAAGTGTTTCATTGTATGTAGAAGAAATTTTAGATATAAGATTTGTAATTTCAGAAGTGAGTATTGGCAGCTCCCCCTGAATAGAAGAGGGAGCTTCAAAAGATGTGATCTCAGTGTGTGTGTCATCCTTATTTCTTCTTTCATACACTTGAATGTGTTTGAGTGATGGTGCAGAATCTTTATAAGGTGCACTAGGGAGAGTGCTTTGTTAAATAGAGACGCCGTGTTGAGAGGATGCCCATCGAGTTTGATTTATTCCCTCTTTTTCAACTACATCCTTTTGAGAGGATGTAGAGGTAGCCAAATGAGTGGTCAACTCAGATTTCTTTGCCTTCTTTGGTTTCTTGACCAGGTTAGACTCAATAGGTGTTTGATCCTCACCACTCTCATTAGTAACAGTTAGGGGTGCCTGCTTTCTCTTCTTTTTACTCACTTAACCCTTTTGAGAGGATGAAGTGGTTGGTTTCCTAGCTTCTAATGGTAAAGAAGGAAGGGTTTCAGTTTGGGAAGGCCATGTTGGTGTTCTCGTGTTTGTTCTTCCACAATCATAGGAGCCATAATTGTAATAGATTGAACATTTGATCTCATATCAGGCATAGGGTAAGGGTAAGTCATGAATCTCTCCAACATAAATGAAGTGATTCTAAGACTTATAGGTACCTTATTTTTTGTAATAAGTGAGCCAAATAGAAATTTGGACACCTTTTTACAATTGCCTATTTGTGTCATATATATACCATTAAGTAAATGAATTTCTTGCACTTTATGGTTCAAAGCAGACATTATAAACTTTGAAAGAAATATTTCCTTACCTCTGGATTCCAAAGGCATTGTGAGCTTGGTGCTAAGTTCCTCGATTATCAAAAGTCCTACATTGAGGTATCTTTTATGAGCCATGGAAAACACAGCTTCTGAACAACACTTGAAATATTGGCATGCCCTGTCTTTCTGCAGGTGAAGGCCCTCACAATTGAGTCAAACATGAAATACCATTCCCTCATCAAATGCTTCTTGTTCAAGCTTCCCAAGTTGATCTTCTCAATGTAGTTGATGAAGTCCATGAACTCAGCTAGCTCTTCTTGAGTTGGGACCTCCACCAGGTTGTCAGTAGGGATGCCCAAAGCCAAATTGACATCATTCTCAGAAAACTCCACCTGTTGGCCTTGAATGGAGCAGTTAACCACCATGGATGTAGTTCGATTCTCACGCACTACTGTCCTTATCACAGTTGAGTTCCAGAAATCACTAAAAACATCCAAATACAGAATTGGAGTTGCAGTTAGAGCACCTGCAAAGTATGTTTCAGAAAGGAACTTTACAAAGCTCTTGAAGCTATCATGAGCTTGGTTAACATCTGTAAATGCAAGATAGTTGGTGCCCTCCTTTGGGATAAAAGCTCGATCTGTGTTTGATGCCATTTTAAGTGTTTAAATTTGAATGGGTAAGAGATTTGAGAGAGAAAGAGTTTGAAATGAAAGAAAACGGTTTTGTTTTGTAGAAATTAGGTCACTTTGAGATCTCAAAGGCATAAAGAGGTGTATGTCGAGATGTCTGGGTGTTTATAGTAAAAGGTAAATGACTTATCGAGAAGTAGAAATAAATGTTTGGAATTCGCATATCGAGAAGTCATATTGTGAGAAAAGATACATATCGATATATCATTTTCCTTACTCTTATCGAGAACTAAAAAATGACTTATCCAGATGTCAAATAAATACCCAGTTTATCCTGAATGGACTGAATTTTTCTAATTTTTATTAAATAAATCAAAATAAAATTATAATGATTTTATCAAAAGTATTTTACTAAAATAATTTATTAAATTAAATTATTGCAGTTCTGAGTTCTCGAGAAGTCTAACAATGATACTTGTAGAGAACTCTATCGCGAAGTCTCAAAGTGACTTATCGATATCTCTATAATAACTATCAAGAAGTCATAATGAACTTGTCGAGAAGTCATTCGAGAAGTCTAGAAAATGACTTATCGAGAAGTCTCAAAATGACTTGTCGATAAGTCAATTAAACTTATCGAGAACTCGGTTCTCTAATACTTTTGTTACTTTTTGATTTTGTCTTATATTAATTTTACATATTGAAAACGTAAATTAACCTTTAGACATTTTTCTCAGATTTTGAAAAATTCCAAGCTAAAATTTTGAATTTTGAAAAATAAATATACAAAGATTTCTGAAATATTATAACTCATATTACAGTTAATTTCCAATTAAATCAAATTAATTTTGATTTATTAGAAATCAATCTACTGCAACACATTAGTTGAGTTCTTGCCTTTAGGATGAAAAATTTAACATTCCAATTTCACCAACAAGTCTAGTGAAAGTTGCTACATCCAAAGGTTTAGTGAAAATGTCAGCTAAATATTTTTCTGTTGGAATTTCACTACGCTATAAGTGGGTTACTGTAATGCAAGTGTTACAAGGAGCGTTACATTAGCTAAGAGATTTTTGGCCTATTGTAACACATCTCTTGCAGTGTTACAATAGCTATAAAGCTAGTGTTGCGGAGAATTTCCAGGGTTGCACAATATGTAACACCAACAACTGGTGTTACATTGGATACTTATTTATTTTAAAAATAAAATAAAATAGAAATATAATTATAAATTAGTATTAAATTATATTCTGATTTACTAGTGAATGATCAATGTAACATATAATGTGATTTAAATCTTGAATTTCTTATACATTAATTCAAAGACTTTTTATTTTCCTATTTAATCAATAACAACTAAATAATTAAATAAATTAAATAAAAAATATGCATGATTTTACTAAGTGAAATATTTGGGCAGTATTCCCCCAAATGAAAACACAGACTTCGATAAATCTCTTACAATCTCAATCTTCTCTTTTAAACCCTCACTCTCAGCCCCCTCTCTCGGCTTCTCTCTCTCTCTATCTCTCTCTCCATCTCCCTCTCTCTCCAAATTACACACACTTTCTGCCCCTTGCGAGTTTGACGATGTCGTCTTCATCTCAGCTGCCAACACCCCTATATCTCAGCCGCAATCCTTCAGAAACCCTAACTCGAGGTTATTTACTTCAATAAGCTCTAATATTTATTTTATGTGCTTAAATTTCACATATATTGTCTTCTCCTTGCTGCTTTATATTTTTACAGCACTTCTCCGACTCGCAGCACTCGTAAGTATTTGAACCAATTGTTATTTGGATTGAATGTATATGTGTTTTGTGAGAGAGGGAGTGAGTTTTCTTGAGATTATAAAAATTTGTTAATTGTGGAGAATGATTAAGTGTATCTAGATTTTGTGTTTGTTCTGAAATTGTACTTGAAGAAATTTGATGACTTTTGGGGAATGATGGAGAGGATTTTGATTTGTGTGTGTGAGAGAGAGAGAGAGAGGGGTGAGGGTTAGGGAGATAGATCTCTCTCCCTATTTTTCAGCATCTTAGAACTCTAAATTTGAACATAAGATTAAAGTTATGCATATTAGTCTTGATTACGGAGTCAGCTGCCAAATTATTTATTCTCATTTTAAGTTGATTCGCGTTGAATCGTGATCTCTCTATATTGATGTTTTGTGTGATTAATTAATTTTATTTATAAATGTGTATGGTGAAATGAAACGGGTTAGATTTTATATTTGTTAGGCACTTGCGGAGGAGGCGAAAGCAAGATATCAGGATGCTATCTTTAAAACTATTGATTTGGCGGGTTAAAATATATAAATATATAAAATATATTTGTATATGTCTTGCTGGTGATGTATGATATTATATTTATCGAGTTTGATGATTAACTAGAATGTATTATCAATTGGTTGATCTGGTAGGATGATTATACGTCTGATGATGATGAGTACGAAAAAAAACTTAAGAAGGAATATATGATTTTCTTTTTCTTAGCCACGTGAGATTGATTACCTGCAACTTTATTAGAAGATTGATCATGGAAAATTGTTAAATATATAAAGATCAATTTGTTTATTGTGATTATGGTTGTCACAATGTAGATATGGTGATAGTGAACCAACCGACAATGCAGCGAGATTTTACAAGTAGTTTTGTGAGGTAAATTCACCTTGCTTACTTTAATAGAATGGTTAGAGATGTGGTTTTTGGAAGAAATTTTATGGGCCCTAATCAAATAGATAGTTCTGTACTCTGTTGCTGAAATTTTTATACACATTGCAGCATATGGCAACAAAATATCATAAAGATCTTCTGAGTCAAGTGGATGATCAGTGGTATGTGCATGGCAGAGTTACATTTTTAATTCTCTGTTTTTATTGTAGTAATACTGATCTAAACTTATGGAGAATTCTTGTTGAAACATAATAAAATTTGTATGGCCCAGGTGGGAAAAATGAGAAATTTTCAGGTGGGTATAGACATGATTTGTTGGATGATAACTTCTCCTAGTTGCTTAACAAAACTTCGAATTCCTCTCTATACAAAACTACTTGTAAAGGAAGGAAAGCACGATTTTAATTATAAAGTAAGTGTATAGTAATGCTTGCACATTAACTAAATCAATGTTTACAACTACTCTGTATGATTAAACTAAGTTTCATGAACTCTCAGGTAGACTATGTTTTGGATTCTTTTAATAATAGCGAAGTTAGCATTCAATTATTGTGTGAAGGTAAGCAAACATTTATTCATTTTATAAAACTTACATTATCGAATTCAAAGTGCGCTACTGCATAGAGAGGAATACATGTTTAAGTTTTGCTTAACTGATTTTCAATATCGGTACGCCTTTCTGCCTCTATAGCCCATTCTACTATCTTTAGGCAGTTAAGGCAAGGGTATCTGGTTTTGTTACAAAATCCATATAGCTAAGTAAGTTGTATATTTTAAACACTGAGTAGATTTTTATACATACAAAATATGGTAGGTGTGTCAGTCATATAACATAGTTTTAAGATATTTATCAAATCAAATTCATAAACAAATGAATATTTTAAAACTTGTTGGCTTCTGAAATGAACTTTTTAAATGTCTTTTGAGGACCTTTTTGTAGTATGTGTAAAATTGCAATTCTTCTATTTTAATCGAGTTACATGAATAATTTGAACTTTACAACATAGTGTACACTATGGTATGATCTAGCCAGAAGAAATAATTGATGTCATATATGTAGTTCAGACTATGAAACACCTGTAAATTGGAATAATTAATTTTGTTTGGATTCTAAAAAGATTTTCTGGAGTCTTGAACTGATGATTTTAATTATAGATATAATTTATATGGCTCAAATAGTAGCAATTCTGTCATTATGGTCACAAGTAGGGGGTTGTTCTTTCTTCTATTTCAATTTCCAAATAAATGTTCTTCTTTTTCTTCTTTTTCTTCTTTTTCTATGTACGAAGTTTGTAATAGGAAGGATGTTTCTGTATCTTTTATTGGCAGGATATAATTCCACCAGATGGGGACCTAAAATCTGTCAATAATATGTGTTCAAAGTATAATATAGTAATGATTGCAGATGAGATAAAAAGTGGTATAGCACGGTCAGGAATATTATTATCTAGTATCAAGGTCATGTATATTGCTACACAACTTACACGTTGTTGTTAAAAGTGTATGTCTTTAACAAGTGCTATGTTATTTGCATTAATTCTCTTTGCTAATTTTAAGTAGTTTTACACAACTGTAGTGGTGAAGTTACAAAAGGTGGATTGCACATTTATAGTAATAAAATTAATATTCTAGGGTGCAGACTTCAGGTTACTTTTCAATTGATTTTATCTACATTTCCATGTTCTTAACCAAACATATAATTTCATAATTTGACGGTCCTTTTTATTTCACTGGTGAAGGGTTAAGTGGTTTCGATGCAGACAACACAACAAGAAAAACAATAGATGCTTAAACTCGGAGCTAAGGCCAACAAGCTGAAACTCGAAGCCGAAAGGCTGTTTCCCAGTTGCAAATTCTCAATGTTCTGTATTAGGGTGTTCAAGAAAAAGGCAATCGTGATCAAATCAAAAACCAAAGCTCCTGGTTCAGGTGCTGAGATTAACACAAGAGCTGAACGTTTATGTGATAAGGTACGATTGAAAGATAAGTGATTTCTTTCAAAATAATTTATTATCTATTCAGAATAGTCCAAAACAGAATTTATTTTTTTATTTAGAAAACATAGAATATTCATGAAAATAGTCACGGTGGATCTGCTCAGGGCTTGCGTTCCCTACAGATACTTACATATGAGCTATAAAGCAAATTTGATTTAATTTGCTTTGGTTTCAAGATATGATAACTGTTGGTTAATAAATATGTATATTTTTAGCAACCAAATCCTGTAGTAATAGTGGACAAGGCGTTAGGGAGAATGATGTTACAGAGAAAATGACAGGGGGCTTGATCATAATGTCACGCTATATTTTAATGCTGAACAAGTATGTGGGAAGTAAAAAACCAAACGATCTGCTGATTTTTGTCATTCATTGCAGGTAAAGTTTAAAAATCATCAATTTTCATTCTTTCCTTTGCTAGTTTTTGTGTTTTTTCTCATTCGTATTCCCATGTACAGATTCAGGAACAAGGTCAAGAATGGTACATTATCACGTGTTTTTAGCATAGTCATTTTATTAGGTTTACGCCGCAGTCACCAAGCTTTGATAATGAATTTTACTGATCTGCTGATTCAACTATTTTGAATTGTAGTTGTAACTTTACTGATCGATCAAATTGTTATAATTTTAGTTGGTTTTTGTAGTATTTTGGATATGTATAGGAGATTTTATTTTGGTATTGGGATTGTTGTATAGATAGAGCATGTATATTAAAATTTTTAATATTAACTGTTACATTTTCCTATTCTGGTATAAAGTATATTTAGATATAGCGTGACATTATAAAATTAGTTAGTTACAACCAATTTGTCTTACAATAGATACAATAGAGTGTTACAATAGAGCATTTGGGCCCCACAAAAAAATGGGCCCCTTGTGGGTCCCACTTATACAATCTTGATCAATCTATTATATCACTCATTTTGCATTACATTTGGGCATGTTAGTGTTACAGTAGGTGCCTATTGTAACGTTTTCCTCTCTGTTTCAATAGATCAGTGAAGTGTTACATTAGGGTGTCTATTGTAATGCTCGTATATGTAACACCCCATGGTGTTACAATAGACCTATTATAACGCTTTTGGGGCCTATTGTAACACCATTTAGGCATTACAATTGCCCACTAATGGCATAGTGAAAAATAAGCTCAATGGTACCATTTGCAGCATGTTCTCTAATAAAATGGTACCTTACATCAATGTGATTTGATCTAGAATGATTAGATGGATTAGCCGTAATAGATATAGCACTAGTATTTTCACACATAATTGGGATTTTGTATAACACTAGGCCATAGTCCATTAGCTTATTTCTAAGCCAAAGCACTTGAGCATAGCAACTTCTAGCAACTATGTATTTAGCCTCAGCTGTGAAAGTTGACACAGATTGTTGTTTCTTGCTATACCAGGATACAAGTCTTTGTCCAAGAAATTGACAGCTTCCACTAGTGCTCTTTTTGTCAACCCTGCATCCAGTAGAATCTGCATCTGTGTATCCAACAGCTTCAAATCCCATTCCCTTAGGATACCATAATCCAAAGTTTGGAGTCCCCTTAAAGTATCTGAAAATTCTCTTCACATCCATCAAATATAATTCCTTTGGATTGACTTGAAATCTTGCACACAGAGATGTTGCAAACATAATGTCTGGTCTATTATCATTAAGTATAACAAAGATCCAATCATTCCTCTATAACCTGAAATGTCTACACTTTTTCTTTTCTTATCTTCATCCAACTTTGTAGTTGTAGACATAGGTATTGATACAAGATAAAAATCAATCATACCAAATTTCTTTAATAATTATTTAACATACTTGGTTTGGCTGATGAAGATTCCATCACTTCTTTGACTGACTTGAAGTCCAAGAAAGTAACTTAACTCTCCCATCATACTCATTTCATATTCACTCTGCATGAGTTTTGAGAATCTTTGACATTACTTTTCATTAGTAGAACCAAAAATGATGTCATCCACATAGATCTGAACTAGGATCATATCACCAACATGCTGCTTGTAGAAGAGAGTCTTGTCTATTGTTCCTTTAGTGAATCCATGTATAAGCAAAAATTTTGACAGTGAGTCATACCAAGCTCTAGGTGCTTTCTTTAAACCATAGAGAGCCTTGAGTAATTTGTATACAAAGTCAGGATATTCTGGATCTTCAAAGCCAGATGGTTGTTGCACATAAACCTCTTCTTCCAACTCACCATTAAGGAATGTACTCTTTACATCCATTTGATACACTTTAAAGTTTGAGTGTACAATAAATGCAAGAAAGATCCTTATTACTTCAAGTCTTGCAACTGGAGCAAAGGTTTAATTATAATCAATTCCTTCCTCCAGTGAGTACCCTTTTGCAACCAACCTTGCCTTGTTTCTTATTACAATTCCATTTTTATCCATCTTATTCATGTACACCGACTTTGTTCCAATTATACTTATATTCTTTGGTGCAGAAACCAACTTCCAAACTTTGTTTCTTTCAAACTAATTTAGCTATTCTTGAATAGCAGATATCTATTCAGGATCAAGTAGAGCTTACTCAATTTTCTTAGGCTCAACTTGTGAAAGAAAGCATGCATATAGACATTCATTAGCAGTTGCACTTCTAGTCCTCACTTCAGCATTTGGATCACCAATAATTGCTTCTCTTGTATGACTCCTATCCCATTTCCTGGTGTGAGTTTGTTGACTTGAGTTTTATGCATCTTCTTCACCATTGGCATGACTTGCAAAACTTTCTCTTCTTTCCCCCTGGAGTTTTTGCTATCAAATTCAAGTATTTGAGATGAGCTTTCATTCTCATGATTCACTTGCTCAGTTGACTCTTCATTCATTCTGTTGCTTGTGTTGCCTTTAGCTTCATCTTCAGAATCACTATCAATGTTGATATTTTCAAGCTTTAGGGCTTCAGCTTCTTCTTCATCAAGGGATTCCAATCCTGGACACTTGTCATCATCAAATGTCACATATGTGCTTTCTATAATTTTTTTTGTTCAAGCACATAGACCCTGTATGCAGTTCTCTCCAATGAATATCCCATAAAAATTGCCTCAAAAACTTTAGAGTCAAATTTTCCCACATATTCAGAATTGTCCTTTAGCACAAAACACTTGCTTCCAAACACATGTAGATGCTTGACATTAGGCTCCCTTTTTTATAAGATTGAGTAGGGTGACTTTCCAGGATTTTTGTTGATGAGATATCTATTTTGAGTGTAGCATGCAGTATTGCTAGGTCCGTAATCAACTATAGAGGGGGAGTGAATACAGTTTATACAAATAATTTGATAAAGCTTCAACATAATCGACAATTTTTATATAAACAGATAAAAACTTATTAAAAACGTACTCTCTCAAAAGGATGAACAAATATCCTTGAGAGCTGCTAGATTATGCGAATGATATAACAATGTTCGTAATGCTTATAACATGAACCTAATATGTGTTTTATATATAGAATAATTACACAATCAATAAGGAATCTTATTCTATTACAATAAAAAACCTATTACATATCCATGCATGATTTCTTCTGAGATAAAGTCCTTCACCTCCTTAAATTCCTGCTTTCCTTTTCCTCCTCGAATATCTACTGAAGTGACAAATACTGATAACATCATCTGTTGATCATCAAGTACTAATATAAGTACTGATAACATCACTCTACAGTAAATACTAATATAAGTCCTGATAAGAACTTCTGATAGTTTCTATCCAGATATCATCAATTATATCTAACAATATTTCCCAACTTGTGTATTATGGAAATATGTACAAGTTCCAATTGATGATGCCAAAACTATCTAAATGCAGAAATCAAGTATACATATTCTTTCTTACTTTAGTGAATATCAGACTTTACTCTTCATTCTGAACTCTAACACAAACTGGAAAGTCTTCAAGAAACTTCCTCACCAGATTTTCTTTCATTACATCCAAATACCATTTCATCCTCTGTTTATATTCTTTCAGTTCATCTGTTGGTTCATCATTCTGATAGGTGGAAGCCCTAAGATTATGTAACTTTGAATTTCCAAGATATAGATCATCCAGCTTCAGAATTCCAATTTACTTTCCATCAGGATTAAAAGCTAAATCTTTAGTCCCTAGACTCATTTCTATCTTGGCTCCTCCAATAGGCATATCAACATCATATTCATTTTGATCAATATACTTTGGAATGTAGTTAGTTTTTTAAGGAATTCCTCTCTACTTTAATTGTATCGGGTTCTTTATGAATGCAGACCATCTGGCAGTTACAGAATTAGTTATCTTGAGAATTATAGTTATAAGTTCTAATTCCTACCATGGTTTATTTCTTAACTGTTCTTGAGTCAACCTTAAGTTTCTCCCAGACTCTAGAAAATAAATCATTTTATCTCCAATAAGATCAATAACAATTTGAATTGATATGATCTTCTGTAAGTCTTCAAGCATTACATTGTCTCCAATTTATGTCAAATTAGAATGCTTAATTAAAATCAAAGCATCTTCTACAGATGGATCGACATTTAACCTTCCCAGACCACTTGTGATTCTAGGTCTTCTAGAGTGAGAACTTCCACTGTAAATCTTCTTTAATGTTTCAGAATAATCTTTTCTAGGTGCTGGTTTCTTGCTTCCCCATAGTAGCTTTTTTTTCTCTTCAAGAGTAAGTTCTGGCTTATCAGAGACTATGTCTTCAGAATCAGGATTTGATAAATTGGCTTGAATTGGGTTTGAAAAATCAACAACATGCGTAGAATCGGAGGTTGTGATTGGTTGAATAACAGCTTCTTCTTTATTAACTTGAGCAATGACAGAGGTTAATTTCAATATTTCAGCCAAGTCAGCTCCATGAATCTTCCTTCTTTGGTGAGCTTGACTGACTTCTTCTTCTTCAGCAATTTCATCAGTATCAAAATATTGAGCAACTGTATAGATTGGATCTATCAGTATTTGTGATCTAGTTGCCCTAGATATTGATTTCTTCTTATAAACAACTTTGGCTTTAGAATTTGAAGGCTTTGACTTTTCTCCTATATTGTATTTTCCTTTATGCTTCCTGTTAGCAGTTAAGATAGCTTGAGATCTGAGAGATCTTTCACTCTCTGCCTGACTTACCTCCCTTATGATTATCCCTTTGGTTGGTCTGTTAGAAGGATCGTCTTCATAAAGATCTTGAGAGTTAACAGCAGTATCAGTATTTGCTGTTTCCATGGAATTCTTGAAATCTTCCTCCATTTTCCTTAGCTGTTCTAGATCAACTTCATGATTTTCTTTCTCAAAGATTATTCTACTCAGCTCAGAGTCAAATGCTTGAATCTTTGGATCCTTGTAGAATAGAGTTGTCTTTCTTCCTTTTACTTTCAGAGTTTGAAGATACTGACTTGCTTCTAGCACCAGCTTCTATATCCAGAATACCTTGATCTTCATCAGCAGTTGTGACTTGTAAAGTTTGTTGAGTTGTAGTAGTCACAGTCAGTTCTCTAACTCTTCTTTCAATTCTCTTACTTGCTCCACCTTTTCTAGATTGAGACCTAGTGATTGCTTTTGATGAACCACTAATTTCAACTAGCTCTTCACATCTTCTCCTTTCACTATCCTTTTGTCCCCCTTATTACCTCCATCAGGATTTTCATCATCAGTATTTCTCAATGACAGCTGCTTGCATTTAGATTGAACAAGTTTCTCCCTCTATTTGGCATCGTCACCAAGCAGTAGAGAAAAAATCAGCTCCATTTAATCCTGTACCTCTGTAAGTTGTTCAGACATTTGAACTTGCTTAGCTTCCAATCTAGCTTGATTAGCTTCAATTGTAGTTGGTCTGGCAACAATTGGTGCAATTTAATTCTGAATTTCTTGATGAGTAGTCATCCTTGAAGCAATCAATGATTCTTTGATCTTATTGATTTGATAAATAGTTGCTTCTTGAGCTGTATGTAAGGATCTAACAACCAGAGTAGATGCTTTCAAATGTGTCAGCATATCAGGATTATGAATTGTGGCACCCCAAAATCTGAGGTCAAGGATTTAGGAGGTCACGCCATCTTGAATCCTGTATAACACTTACCTCGTACCATAATATATAAATACTCACACCTTTACAACCCCACACTTATCACACATACACTTACAGGTTATTATCTTGAAAACGAACCATTCATTACTAGAGTATGTCAATCCATAAAATGATTAATTATTACAACCCAAAAGTGATTAAGTCTTACCGCGGAAATAACCTTTAAGTAAGGTTAGTCCGTCGGCCAAAAATCTGTTTCTTATTTATTACCTTACATAAGTCATACTTATAAATAAGCCGGAATAAAAACAACTGAAAACCAATCCAGCTTATTCGATCTACCCGAGGTACAACACCAAACATCCTACGGAACAGCTGGCCATTTCATACCCATTTCCTAGCTGTGAGTTTCATGATAGGCATCTTGATACACTGTTGTGTTGTGTCAATTTAAGAAAACAAGTGTGAGCTATAATGCCCAGCATAATAATGTATAGTATAAAATGGCTGTATAATAAACTCAAGTATAATGCCATATATGATAAATATATATTATTCAAAAATAGTTTTCCTCGGTGATACACACCTTCTTTTGAAAAAAATTCTTTAGTGGATTTATTATCTTGCAAATACCTTAATAGTAAACCCAGAACCTAGGCTTGGGTTACGGTATTGCATCACAATTCCAATTAGAAAAATATGACATTCACTTGGAGCTACCGCATACGATGATCAGTCGTACTATGGATAATCAGTAACCTTTTTTACTAGTAAAAGGACGACACCTTCACATTTCGGCTATCACCCTTGCCGCATACGGGGTATGTGTCCTCATTTCGGGTATACACACACTTCGCAGGTCCCTAGGTACATCTAGTACCGTCTCCTACGATACCAGCAGTCTACCCAACACACGAAGTACAAGGATCTCAACCCCTCCTTTGTCCTTTAGGAAATCCTATCATATACTTGGAATCATCGAACTATATTGAGGTTCCCCAAGCATTTGCTCGTTGATAGGAACAGTTCGTCTCATATGTATATATATATGTACTTCTGAGAATTTTTGGAGGAAGTACTAGGATAATGAGAGTTGACCGTTGTCAACAGATAAATAAATGAGGGGGAGTTTCTTTTGAAACTATATTCAAAATATTTAAAATATTTCAAGATAATATTCTTTGACGATCTGGAATTATTTGAATGATTTTTCTGAAATTCAGAGAGTATTTTAAATCAGGTTTTATGATTTCTAAATCATATTAAATCATTTAATAAATAATTATTAATTAAATAATTATCCTTAAATAATTAAATCTCGAATAATTATACTTTAAAAGAATATTTGAAATAATATTCCTCAACTAATTTATGTTTAGATAATTAAAGTAATCTTTAATAATTAATCGAGTTTGAAATAAATAATCATTCGAGAATAATTCTCCTACATTAAATGAATAAATGAAATAATATCCATTATTCGAGTAATTTAATATAGTTGAGGGAATACGATCTTTGGAAATTGTTTTAATAAAGTTCGAGGTATTTAATGTTTCGCAAGTGGACATCGAGTCCCTTAAAATAAAATAAATGCAGACTTTAATCGTCCAAAATATCACCGGAATGATTCCCGGGTTTTCATTTTAAAACTACGACCGACTCTCGGTCTTATAATTATATATCACGCTCATGGCGGTGTTCAAACATTCTACGATATATACATATCGTTACACCATCGCTATATATGCGGAAATTCAAATACTTAGTATCATGGAAAGCATGGCATTTATGCAAAATAAAATAAAACAATCTTTTCACAACACAACAGTATATGGAGTTGGGTTCGTAAACTTGCCTGGGTACTTTGAGGTGGAGGATGCTCTAGGGTCCGATCGGATATCTATAACCATAAACATGAATCGTTTTGTTAGATTCTGTTCTTATTTACGGCGACTCATACTCATATGCTACTTATTATTCATTCTCTCACCTTACTTTACCCTTATTATTCCTTTAATTACTTATTCATGTCACGGTTGCTTCCTTTTCGGAGTACCTTATGTCCGGTTACATTTTCATTGTCGGCTCTACTTATGTTTCTAACGGTTTTCTAATTGCGCGATCTTGGTTCGGATATTTTTATAAAATTGAAAAATCCTTATTTTCACTTGAAATTTTTATAGAAAAAAAGTTAAGGAACTCTATTTACTACTCTCTGTAAAAATTTCATGATTTATGAATATTTTTAAGTCGATCATTTCTATTCCCAAAGTTCGTAATTCGTAGTAATTTTTGTCGCGTAAATCACTTTTACTAAAATGGTCATAACTTTTGATCCGTAAATCGTAATCAAGCGATTCAAGTGCCTAAACTATCCTTATAACATTTTCTATCATAATCAAGTGTTACCTTTCAAGAAACTACAGTTTATACATTCGGTACTTTCTGTAGAAACTTAATGTTTAGTTTTGTTCGTTTCAGCGAGATTACGATTACGATCCGAGTTTCGTTTACGTCTTAAATCTCTATACTACTACCAAAAATCATCAAATCATCATCCCAAAACTAACTCATCTCAAGAACATCATGTTCTTGACGCAACATTCATCAACCTTAGAACTAATTATCTGAACATCAAGATTACAACAAATCAACCACTAAAACTAAGTTTATAATTAGGTTTCAAAAGATTTTTGAACTTAAACCTTAAAAAAAGATGGGTCAAAGATTTATACCTTTCTTGAAATATTGAGATGTGTTATTGATGATGGTTAAGTCTTGGGAATGTTTGGTAGGGCTTTTGGAACCTTAATCAACCATTAAAATCAAGAAACCAAATAAAAGTTACTATTTATACTATTCATTATCATCTTTCTTGAATTTATTTCACCCATTAAACCTCAATGAAATGAGCTTAAAAATTTGTCTTACCTTATTTTAGGATGTATGAAGCTTGGGAATTAATGGGGGATTTTTTCCATGACTAGAACTTGGGATTTTGAATTTGATTTTCTATTTTTTCTTGAAGAAGCCGAATGGAGAGGTTAGGAGGAAGAGAGAGTGTTTTGTGTTGTGTTTCTTGGATGCTTCTTGTATAAGATTGTATTATGATTTTTATATCTTCTAGTATATATCCTAGGACTAGAGAATTTTGGCATATCTTAGGACATATCTTGTTAGCTTCCTAGGTTACAAGCTAATCTATTTAGTTTTAGGTTTTAGCTTTACTATTCCTAGCTTTAGGTCATCATGCTTCCTAGTTTAGGTTACTATTTGGTAACCTACCCATGGTTAGTTTCTTACCATGGTTAGTTAGTTTGGTTCGAAACATTTATTTATTCGTTTACGCGTTTGCTTGGTCGCTTATTCGTTTCCGTAATAATTTCTCGTAAACGGTTCGCGGTGTAAATCCTTTCGTATAAATTCTTTATGTTTTAAAGTATTTTTCTTGGATACAAATCCGTAGGATTTTAAATTCGTAATTATATTGTTATTCTCGTAATCCTTGATGGTTCGTAAATACGGTCATTTTTCAAAGTTCGTTTTCTTCGAAAACTAATAGCGTTTACATACACTCATTTTGTAAGTATAATCATGTTATCAACTCCGAAACTCAATTTCTCATGCACAAAATAGTGTGGGCTAAAAAGTTTTTTCCCTTCTTTCAGTGTTACTATTAATTAAGTGTTTTTACAAAGTCTTAAAAATTTGAGTTATTATAGTCTTCCCCTCTAACAAGGATTCCGTCCCGGAATCAATTAGAAAATAGGTGGGGATATCTATTCTGTATTGCGTCTTCTAGTTCCCAAGTTGACTCTTCAACATTTTGATTTCTCCATAAGATTCTAACCAGCTTCACAGTCTTGTTCCTTATCACTTGTTCTTTCTGGTCCATTACCCTTACTGGTTGCTCAATGTAGGTCAGGTCTGGTTGTAAATCAACCTGCTCGTACTCTATCACATGTCACGCATCAGCATGGTATTTTCTTATTATTGACACGTGGAACACGTTGTGCACATGTTGCAGATTAGGAGGCAAGGCGAGCTCTTAAGTTAAATGTCCTATTCTCATCAAAATCTCAAAGGGTCCTATGAATTTGGGACTCAGCTTCCCTTTCTTTTCGAATCTCATCACTCCTTTCCATGGAGATACCTTCAACAATACTGAATCTCCTACTTCATATTCTCTAACTTTCTTGATTTGGTCGGCGTACTTCTTGTGTCTATCTTGAGTTGCTACCAACCAGTCTCTTCCCAATGAGTCCCACCATCTCCCTGGTTTGCTGGACTAACTCGGTTCCTATTATCTTGTGTTCTCCAACCACATCCCAACATGGGGGGAGCGACATCTTCTTCCGTAAAGAGCTTCATACGGAGGCATTCTTATGCTAGCGTGATAGATATTGTTGTAGGCAAATTCGATCAGGGGTAAGTGGTCATTCCAATTCCCTTTAAAGTCGATGGCACATGCTCGCAAAATATCTTCTAGGGTTTGAATGGTCCTTTCGCTTTGCACATCAGTTTGGGGGTTGTAAGTCATATGTCATAGCCTATTTGTATATTCGAGGATTCAACTCAACTCAAATAAGAATGTAATAAGTAAATAGTGGAACTACCATCAGAGAGATCTCGCAAAGTAATATCTGTCAAAGGATTCAGAGACAAGGTTCATCTACAGACTTGAGGAATTAATTCACTGGAAGAAGTTCAAGAAATTGATCATGCCTCAGTGATATAAGTCAAGATCGTGGATTTAATCAAGTGACAGAGATCTCGTCAGAGTATCAATTAATTACAAGGATTTAATCTGAAGAAAATCAAAGTGTCAGAGTCAAGACATGAAGAAACGTCACGGAAGTTAGTCACTCATGAACCAGACAGTACATCGAGTGTCAACGTTGAAGTGGTGGAATTGATTCATAATTTTCAGTGATTTTCAGAAGATTTGCAGAAGAATGGTTGCTGCTCAAGACTAGAATTAATTCTCTATTAATTAATTAATTCATCTAATTTAATTAAGAAAATAAATTATATCTGCAAAGAATAATTTATTTATTAATTGAATTAATTGATTAATTAATTCTGAATTAATTTTAGGAATTTTCAGAAGTTTAATTGGATTAAATTCAAGTCTTAAATCAGCAAGACAAATGGAAATGAACTAGCATGACAATCTGGATTGTCATACCGATTGTCATGCCAAGTCATTTCCATTGTCATACCAAAAGTTACTCTAGGAGGATAATTGTCTTGCTAGTTCATTCTGATTGTCATGCTAGTTCATTCAGATTGTCTTGCTAGTTCATTCAATTGTCCTACCGAAAGTCTTGCCAGCTATAGGATTGTCATGCCAATTCAATTCTATTGGTTTGTTGATTAAAAAGAAGCAGAAGACCTTCTTTCAAGAATCTATCAAAAAAACACAAGTCAAGAACAAAAGAGCAGCCGCCTTGAAATATAAAATCATCTTCTCTGCAGAAATTCAAGATCAATTTCTAGTTTGTTAATGTTAAATCCAAACCACTAGAATTATTTATCTTGTTCTTGTGTAACAATCTAGCGGATCAAAATCCCTAGAACTTAATCTCAAATCGCGTTTAGCATTTGATTCTAATTATTGCAAAAATAGAAAAAGTTCATGTCGAATTTATTCTAGATTTGTGATAATTGATTTGAGATTAATACCTTGTAATCGATACAGTTGTTGTAACACCTTTCAAGTTTAATAATATTTTTATTTAACTTGAATTTTGTTTCACATTTTTTATTCCGCATTTTATTCGATTATTTGGTAACGTTTGTATTCAACCCCCCCTTCTACAAACACATTGGGACCTAACAATTGGTATCAGAGCCTTCTGATTAACGAACAAATCAAGATCCTAGACTTTTGTGATTTTTCAACTCCTTGAATTTTTATTCATTCAAAAATTCATAATGACTTCACATAAAGTTGGAACCGTTAAAATTCCACAATTTGATAAAGAGAATTATATCATGTGGAAGAAGAAGATGCTATTATTTTTACAAGTTGCAAATCCCAAATATTCAAACTTGTTAAAGAAGGGTATAAAAACTCCGATGATTATTGAACCGGAGGTAATAATAGATGGTGTGGTGACTACTGAAGCTAGAACCTATCCAAAAGAGCCTGAAGATTTTACTCCTGCTGAGAAGGAAGAAGCCTCCTTGGATGCCAGCCTTCAATTAATATTAATTGATTCCCTTGATCCCTTGATGAACAGACATGTGATGAACTGTAAAAATTCCAAACACATGTGGGAAACTATTGAGGTGATTAATGAAGGCACAGAGGAAGTTAGGGAGAACAAGTTGGAAATCCTAACCTCTGAATATGAACATTTCAAATCAAATCCAGGAGAAGGAATTACTGAAGTGTTTGAGAGGTACAATACGTTGATCAACAACCTGAACATCAATGGAAAGTATTATTCAATCAGGGAGGTCAACAAAAAGTTCCTTTTAACACTGCCAGCTCATCTTGAACATAGAATCACTGCCATTAGAGAAGCTAGAGATCTGAGTGAGATTTCTTTGGACAGGCTCTATGGAGTGTTAAAAACCTATGAGTTGGAGCAGATTCAACAGAAGGAAGTCTACGGGAAGGATAGAATGGTCAGCACATCTACTGCACTTGTAGCTGAAGGTCAACAACAACAACAATCTCAACAGTTAGAAAGAATGGTACAGTTTTCCAAGGGTGAGGAAAATGAGTTAGTAGCAGAATATGATCCTCCTACTACAAATCAATCAAGTGATGATTTTTATTCCTTGGAAGAGCTGGAGCAATTGGAAGACGAGTCAATGGCCCAAATTGTCAAGAGATTCTCCCATGTCAGATTCAAGAGGAATCCCAAGCTTAAGTACAAGTCCAACTACAACAAATTCCAGAAAGGTGGATCTTCATCCTCTAACACCAGCAGTGGTGGATACAAAACAGGGATGGTTGATCGGAGCACCATTAGATGCTATAACTGCAATGAGTTGGGACACTTTGCCACAGAATGTAGAAAGCCAAAGCAAGTAAGAAAGAACTCTGAAAGGGCTTATCTGGCAAAGGGAAGAAGCTGGGATGATACTGACAGTGAAGATGAAGATGAAGGAAATCTTGCTCTTATGGCTATTGATGGAAAAGCTTCATCGTCAAGAATAGAGGTAAAACTTTCTGATGCTGAAATGGTTTATCATCTAAGAGGTAACTTAGATTGTGCACGTCGTGATAATGAACTGTTAAGTTTACAGATCACAGACCTTGAGAAAGAGGTCAATGAATTAAGACTTGTGCACATTAATCAAGACAAATTAAAAGAACAGGTATCTTTTCTAGAGAATAGAGTTGACTGTTATAGAAAACTCGAAACTATTCTCAAAGACAAGATCACCGGTCTTGAGACTAAGGTTAGAGCCTACTTCAATTCTTGTTCGAAGGCTAAAGAGTTCTACAGTAAGCAAGCTGTTAATCAAACATCTGGAATAGGTTATGATTACAATGCTGCTATTGGAGAATTAGGCATAAACTCCCCTCCTCATGTATGTGCTAAAGGGAGGGAAGTACCACATGTGCTTAAGGGTGTTGAGGAACCCCTCTATAAAGCATCAATTGCTGAACTATTTGATGCGACCTCTTCTGTTATTCAAGAAGAAATACGTGCTGAGGATCATGCTAATGAGAAGATTGTTTCCAAGTCAAGTGAGTCGAAAGTTCCAGTCAAAGTTGTGAAAGCAACTGAGACTAACTCAGACACACATGAGTTGGATAACAATAATGTCATGTCTACCATGCATAAATTACCTGCTATTAATCACTCTCATAAAGCATGTGGTGTTGCTAATTGTATGTCTTGTGCTTTTAATATGATGTATGCTTATTTTAATGGTAAGCATGTGTCTAATGATAAGACTACTCCTCGTCAGCATGTGAATAATAAGAAGCATGATAGGTCTAAGACTGCTAGTCCTTCTAAGGCTAGAAAGGAGACATTTGTGCCTAAGCTTAAACAGAAATTTGTTAAGGCTGTTTACAAGGTCAAATGTTCAGTCATTGAGAATGTTGAGACCATTAAAATTGAAAATGTTGTTTTGTCTGACAAAGGACAATTCTACAAGTATGCCGGGCCCAACCAAGTTTGGGTTCCGAAGAAGGTCTAATCCATTTGAAGTGCAGGGCAGTATACAGGTGTAACCGGTAGTGTGGATTCTTGACAAGTGGATCATCAAGACATATGACCGGAGATAGAGCCCTGCTATCAAATGTGGTTGAGAAAGCTGGCCCCCTGATTACCTTTGGAGATAACAGCAAAGGTTTATTTGAGGGATATGGCTGTTTGCAAGCTGGGAATGTTATCATTGTAATTTTGTATATTGTGCTAGGTTATTATCAGGAAGCAGTATCTAACATATAGCACCAGTGACGAGACTTGAGAATATTACGACATATCAGGCACCTGCTGCACATTACACTTGGAATTGGACTCTAGTAAGATGTGTACAAGTGTACTCCTGGTTGGTAAGTCAAAAGAGGAAGTCAATGCACCACAGTTCATGGACTTTGCAGCTGCAGATCTATTGGACTATGCAATTTCTTCTTCACAATCTCACTTCAGGTTGGTATGAACTAGTATACTGCTCAAGCAATCGTCAAGAACATGGTATGGCACTCTAACAGAAGTTATAATTTTATATGAATAAGTAGAGTCGTCATATTAATAACTATCTTATCACTAAGCACAATCATATTGTTTTATATGTGCAGTGGTATATTGCTTATGCAACATAACAATTAGTATCTAAAGTACTTGACAAGTATCGGTCAATGATATCTTGTTAACATTATGTTGCAGATATTTGTAAGCTTTTGACATGAATGAGAATTACTTAGACTTTACCCTAAGTGATCAATGTTTTATCAAAAACTCATTCATATTGAAAAACAAAAATTAAACTTCTTTCTACATTAGTGATTTCTTATTTCATGTAAAATCTTTTGAAATCACTATTGTAAATCATTTTCTCTCTATTACCATATATTCTGTGTTACAGGTTCAGTCTCCAATGACTTTCTTTCATTGACAGTCATGAGGTTGAAAACCCACAACGTCTATCCCAGACTGTAAAGACAAACACAAAAACAGAACCAACCAACACTCTCTTACCACTAAATGTAGTATGAATGAGCGTGAGGGAGATAGTGCCTTAGTGCACCACATAAGGAAGGTTCTGTAGTCAACCCAGTAGCTCTGTCTCCTACATAGATGAGTAGTATTTAAACCGAGACAACTGCTAGCCCCCATACATCTTCTCAAAAAGATGTAATGGCTGAAAAGGCACAAAAACAGTTACTAGATTCATTCTCTCAACAGGGTGAGTCTATTGAATTTTGCCTGTCGGCCAAGGTATCCGATGTAGTGTCACCACTTCAAACATAATCAATTCTTGATGCACAAGGAGAGGTTACACACACAAAGGATGAGTTGACAGAAACAAGAGTTTCGACCATTTTAAGGTCAGATTCGATTGTTCAAGGTTCGTTAGTGGACCAATTGCCTTTACAGGTGTTAGGAGAGGATACTGATCCAAAAGCCATATGTCAGTGGTCAGTGTCTACCTCCCCAGGCTTAAATCCCCTGGATGCATCTGCGGATAGTGGATCTGACATAGGTGCAGATCGGCAACTTGTTGACAATGATTCAGATATTACCTGATGAGTCACAAGGAAATGTCTTCACAGACATTAGAAGGGAACCTTGATCTTTATGCTAAATTCTTTGGATCATTGTTTACCTTCCCAGAATTCAAATCTGGAACCCTAAAAGGGAAACTAGCAACTTGTAGATTATGACTCAGATTCATCTGACGAGTTTAACAAGGATGGGGATTTGTGAACTCCCATTGCACCACCTGTGACCTCCTTTAAGGATGGCTAAGGTGATTTTCCTTGCAGGTACAGCTGGATTATGGAGCTATGAGAGAAGAGTGATACACTTATGAGAATGAGTGTAAACACGAGTGGAGAGAAGAGTGAAACACATGTGAGGTACACTAAAACACAATCATACACTCACAGTGAGGAAGAAAGAGAAACTACTTGTTATTTCTTTTCCATCCAAGTGAAATATGAGAACTCCTTCAGACGACGACATACATTCCTTCTTTAAGGGGGAGATAAAAGCTTAAGTAATAGTTTGGAGGATTCCTCAACTAAGGGGGAGAAATAGCAGGGAGGAAGAAAAAGATCCTACATGTACACTACACCACACCATTGTTGTTTGTAACTACGGATCCTATTGTACGGGAGAGGTGGTAAACACAAGGTAATTTCCTAGTAAGGGAAGAAGCTGTTAGGGGAGTACCATTGGTTTTTATATGCGGATCCTATTGTACGGGAGAGGTGGTAAAACGAAGGTGATCTTCTTTAATCAGTTGATTCTCATAGGGGGAGAAGCAAGAGATATGGGCTTCTCAACAGGGAAATGTGGTTGTACAAATGAAGATGAAACTACTTGAAGATATGTTCAGTCTAGAGGAACATCTACTTGGAATCTGGAAAATGTTAAATCTCATCCAGAAATTTTCTGCTATTTACTTTGCATGTATGTTTATATCTTTTTCTTATTTGTTAGTTGAGTTATCCTCTAGGTATTTGTGTGTTATTGTCTAACAAACAAATAGGGGGAGATTGTAAGTCATATGTCATAGCCTATTTGTATATTCGAGGATTCAACTCAACTCAAATAAGAATATAATAAGTAAATAGTGGAACTACCATCAGAGAGATCTCGCAAAGTAATATCTGTCAAAGGATTCAGAGACAAGGTTCATCTACAGACTTGAGGAATTAATTCACTGGAAGAAGTTCAAGAAATTGATCATGCCTCAGTGATATAAGTCAAGATCGTGGATTTAATCAAGTGACAGAGATCTCGTCAGAGTACCAATTAATTACAAGGATTTAATCTGAAGAAAATCAAAGTGTCAGAGTCAAGACATGAAGAAACGTCACGGAAGTTAGTCACTCATGAACCAGACAGTACATCGAGTGTCAACGTTGAAGTGGTGGAATTGATTCATAATTTTCAGTGATTTTCAGAAGATTTGCAGAAGAATGGTTGCTGCTCAAGACTAGAATTAATTCTCTATTAATTAATTAATTCATCTAATTTAATTAATAAAATAAATTATATCTGCAAAGAATAATTTATTTATTAATTGAATTAATTGATTAATTAATTCTGAATTAATTTTAGGAATTTTCAGAAGTTTAATTGGATTAAATTCAAGTCTTAAATCAGCAAGACAAATGGAAATGAACTAGCATGACAATCTGGATTGTCATACCGATTGTCATGCCAAGTCATTTCCATTGTCATACCGAAAGTTACTCTAGGAGGATAATTGTCTTGCTAGTTCATTCTGATTGTCATGCTAGTTCATTCAGATTGTCTTGCTAGTTCATTCAATTGTCCTACCGAAAGTCTTGCCAGCTATAGGATTGTCATGCCAATTCAATTCTATTGGTTTGTTGATTAAAAAGAAGCAGAAGACCTTCTTTCAAGAATCTATCAAAAAAACACAAGTCAAGAACAAAAGAGCAGCCGCCTTGAAATATAAAATCATCTTCTCTGCAGAAATTCAAGATCAATTTCTAGTTTGTTAATGTTAAATCCAAACCACTAGAATTATTTATCTTGTTCTTGTGTAACAATCTAGCGGATCAAAATCCCTAGAACTTAATCTCAAATCGCGTTTAGCATTTGATTCTAATTATTGCAAAAATAGAAAAAGTTCATGTCGAATTTATTCTAGATTTGTGATAATTGATTTGAGATTAATACCTTGTAATCGATACAGTTGTTGTAACACCTTTCAAGTTTAATAATATTTTTATTTAACTTGAATTTTGTTTCACATTTTTTATTCCGCATTTTATTCGATTATTTGGTAACGTTTGTATTCAACCCCCCCTTCTACAAACACATTGGGACCTAACAGGGGTGGTAAGCGGTACTCATATTTAGTCTGGTGCCTACACACTCCTGGAAGCTTCTCCAAAATCGGGAATTAAACGTTGGGTCTCTATCTGACACTATAGCAACAGGAACACCGTGTCTTACAACTATCTCCCTCAAGTAAATCTCAACTAGCTTGTCTACGGTGTACCTTTCGTGGATTGGCAGGAAGTGCACGGACTTGGTCAGTCTATCTATGATGACCCATATGGCATCATGATTGGTTTTGTTCTTGGTAGACCGGTCACAAAATCCATGGCTATATGCTCCAATTTCCATTCTGGAATCTCCAGGGGCCGTAATAGTCCACTCGGTCGCTGATGTTCAGCCTTCACTCTCTAGCATCTCAAGCATTTGCTGACCCACTCTGCTACTTCTCTTTTCATGTTAGGACAACAATAATATTCCATAAGCCACGATACATTTTCGTACTTCCTGGATGGATCGAATATCTGGAGTTGTGCCCTTCGTGCAACAGATCATCCTTTAATTCTTGCACATTTGGAATCCAAATCCGGGATGCATACATCATGATCCATTTCTCATCTTTCTCACATCTGAATTCCTCACCGGTCAACATTTCTCTTTCTTCATTCATTTTCTTTTCTTGACACACTCGTATCTTTTCAGTCAGTTTCGGCACTAGCTTAATCTTAAATAATCCTTTTGATCCTTTATCGGTTATTCTCACATCAATTTCCATCTTTTCAAATTCCTTAACTAGCTCTCCAGATGTCATTATTATTTTGAGTCTCTCTTTTCTACTGAGGGCATCAGCCACCACAATAGCTTTACTCGGGTGATACAAAATTTCACAGTCGTAGTCCTTAATCAATTCTAACCACCTCCTCTGTCTCATGTTCAGTTCTTTCTGAGTAAAAATATACTTGAGGCTCTTATGGTCTGTGTAAATCTCACATTTATCACCGTACAAGTAGTGCCTCCAAATTTTGAGGGCAGACATTATGGCTGCTAACTCTAGACCGTGGGTTGGGTACCTGATCTCATATTCCTTCAACTACCGAGAGGCATACATAATAACCTTTTTGTGCTGCATAAGCACACATCCTAGTCCCTTGTGCCAAGCGTCGCTGTATATCACAAACTCTCCCTTTCCATCGGGAAGAGCGAGCACTAGTGCTGACACCAGTCTCCTTTTCAGTTCCTGAAAGCTTTCCTCACATTTCTCTGTCCACACGAACTTTTCCGTTTTCCGGGTAAGTCTAGTCAATGGGCCGACTATAATGTCTCGTATATTTTTTGTATTATTTAAATATGTAATTATTGCATAATTAATTAAATAAAAAGTTTAATATTGATTTTGACAGTTGTGCTTTATTTATTACTATTTATATATAATTGATGGGTTGCGTGTATTATTCGCATGATTGTTTTTGAACCATATTATTTTTGTTTCTCTTTTAAAAGTGGTTTTATGGAAAATTAATTTTCAAAATATTTAGGTTGTCTCTAAAATTATTTTTATGATTTCATAATTTCAATAATTATTTTTGGAATTTTATAAAATTTAGAAATCAATATTTCATTAATTAATTCTCTTTAAATGATTTTCTGATTGCATTTAATTGGAAAAATTAGTATTTAATTCCAGAATTTCTCAAAAATTATGAAACTTATATTTTATTAAGTTTTTAATATTTCGAAAATTTTAAAATTATTTTGGAGATTTTTGGGATTAATATTACCCGCGCGTTGTTTCGTTTAATCGTTAAATGCGGGTCTAAGTTGCATTTCAAAATTTATTTAAAATTACAAAATTCATGTTTTAATAAACTTCGGGATATTTATGACATTTTAAAACTGTTTTCGTAATTATCTGAAATTATTTTAAGTGCACCCCGGTCCGTTAATCTTAAGTTTCGGGTCAGAGTCAGACTATTGGGGAATTATAATTATCCAGTTTGCTACGTGGCAAGACATGAATTAGGGTAGCAGCTAATTTGATATGTGTTTGATTATTGGTTAGTAGATAATACAATTAAAATTACTCTCCCCTATTCCCATTTTTACCCCCCTTCTCTTATCTTCTTCACTCTCTCTTTCGATCTCTCGCATGTTTCTCTCTCTCTCTCTCTCTCTCGATTACAATCTCTCCTCTCCTGACTCGATTTCTTTGTTCTATATGATATCCCCCCCCCCCCCCGCTTTCCCCTGTTTCTGGTGAGTACTTTTCCATTGCCTCCTTTCCGTTTTTTTCCGGCAAGGAATGGCGGTGGTGTTGTGCGGTTTTGTTTGTATATATGTTCGTATATATGCATGCAAGTGTGTGACGTCAGGCTGGTGGTTGTTAAAGTTATTGCTGGATTTATCTATTTTCTAGCCTTCTTTTCCGGCCGACTGCTTTGTTTATTTCCGTTTCTTGTTCTGGTTCCTGTGTTGGTGCTACACGCGCGTGCGTGTGCTCTTTTGCAATTAATTATTCTTTTGCTTTTCTGAAATTTCTGATGGAAATGAATTTTAATTCTTTTTGCAGAATTTGTTGATTGAGCATTCGTGAAATAAATGATTTCGTGCGAGATTAATTTATAAAAGTATCGGTGGAATTTTTTGTTGGAACCCGAATAAGCGGGTGCCCAGAAAATTTTGTCGCCGTCCGCGATGAATTTTTACGAGCAAACGGTGGACGGTGATGATTTTTATCTGAGTCCTAAATATTTTAAATAAATAAAACAATTCGTATAAATTATTTTCGGAACGTAAATAACTTTTCGTGTGATGAGTCGTAGTGGATTGTAAATTATGAATTTGATTTGTTGGGAATTGACGTCGATTGATGTTTCCACAGGTAGGTCTATAAATTAAAGAGTTATTGTCCAAATTTTCTAAAATTTAGTGTAAGATACGAATCGAGTATATATATCTAAATAAATATAAATCGAACCCTAGTTATTACGTGTATTTTTATTATGTGTACAATATTATATGAATATGTTCGAGTCGAGAATCGTGATCATTGGGTAATTGTCTAGCGAGGATATGTCAAGCATAATTGGTCATCTCACCTAGGTTGTTTTGATTCTGTAGGTTCAAGTCGAAGGACCCAGTAGTTAAAGTCAGTTTAGAGTCAAGCCAGTGTTAGTGTAAAGCTTCGTAAGGCAAGTACCCCTGAACAAATCTTTTACAGTTCGGTATATATGAATAATTGTTGATTTAATTTACGTACTGGAACAGAACATTTTAAGTTACGTATCTGCCATGTTTAAATATGTTTTATTAACTTACGTTTTGGGGGAAAAGTGACTTATGAAAATGCCTATCTCTAGATTGTGATTAAAACTAGAAAGATTTTGGAAAGTCTGTTGTGGTATAACTGTTTAAAAGAGATAGGTATAATTGATTTTGGAAACTGGATAAAAACGGATCAGATATTGGATGTTTGCGTAAGAGGCCCGTAACGGCCCAGCAGGTTTACGTAAGTGGTTAAGTCGGTTGTGCGCCCTATTTACACCGCTTAGTCCAGTGTGACAGAGACCTAGCTAGTCTCTGAGTTCCGGAACAGGTTTGTGGTGGGATGGACTGATCAGCTGTCCCTAGGATTCGTCCAATTATATATCTAATATCTGATTTTGGTTTAGTGGTTCCCGTAACGGAACAGATGATTTTGGTGCGTCCTGTAATGGAACAGTGGATTTATAAATGAAAAAAGCATGCTAAAATTGGACTCTGGTATTCACACAACACACAACTGATGATACGTTTTTATAAAGCATGCTAGTGGTTGATATCCAGTTTATACCTGTTTTACTTGCTTTCGTAAATGAGTTATGATTTATGTTCCTACGCTGTTTTTTTTATATACACTGCTTTACTTGTTATTCATATAGTGGCACTGTTGAGCAATTGATTACTCACCCTTGCATCTTGTTTTATATTGATATATTACAGATGTCTAGGAGACCAGTCAGGCATGGTAGAATAGGGTGTCAGCCCCCTCCGGTCCCGGCTCCTCTGAGATAGTTTGTATCAGACCATGAGGTCTGATGAGTTGCTGTACTAAGTTAGAGTGTCGGGTTGTGGAATAAATTAGTTGTAGTGTTGTAACCTAAATAATACTTGAACATGTATCAGATCTTGATTTGGGGTCGTGTTTATATAATAATGTTTAATTAGTAGTTATATTTGTAATTTGTTATATTTTATTGACGTCAGTCCCTGACCCCGGGGTTGAGGCCGTCACACCGACTATCTTGGCAAAGTCTTGCACGAATCTTCGATAATATCCTGCTAAGCCCACAAAACTCCTAATCTCGGTTGGGGTAGTCGGTCTTTCCTAATTGGATACCGCCTCTATCTTGGTGGGGTCAACTAAAACTCCTTTGCTACTCGCCACATGTCCTAATAACTGAACTCCCTTTAACCAAAACTCGCATTTCGAGAACTTGGCATATAATTTCTCATTCCTCAAGATTTCTAAGACTATCCTCAAATGTTCTGCATGTTCTTGCTCTATCTTTGAGTAGATTAGAATATCATCTATGAAAACAATCATACATATATCTAGGTACTTTTTTGAACACTCTGTTCATCAAATCCATAAAGGCTGCGGGTGCATTGGTTAGCCCAAATGACACGACTAAGAACTTATAGTGTCCATACCTAGCACGAAAGGCAGTCTTGGTATATCCTCGGGTTTGATTTTCAACTGGTGATATCATGTCCTCAAATCTATTTTGGAAAAGTGTATAGCACCCTTGAGTTGGTCGAATAGGTCATCAATCCTAGGGAAAGGGTACCTATTCTTGATAGTCAGCTTATTCAACTCCCGGTAGTTTATGCATAATCTTATACTGCCATCCTTTTTCTTTACGAACAGTATTGGCGCTCCCCACGGTGACACATTGGGTCTTATCATCCCATTTTCTAATAACTATTGCAGTTGAGAAGCTAGTTCCTTCATCTCAACTGGGGCTAGCCTATAAGGGGCTTTGGACACTTGTACCGTCCCTGGTGCTAGTTCTATAGCAAATTCTATTTCTCTGTTGGGTGGCAATCCTGGTAAGTTCTCTGGAAACACATCCTCGAATTCATTTACTACGGGTACGTCCTGTATATTGGGAACTTCCTTCTTAGTATCCAGCACATAAGCCAAGTAGGCCTCATTACCTTTCTTTAACAATCTCTTCTCCTGAAGCATGGTCAAAAATTTATGGGTCTGTCGCTGACCTTTGAATACTATTTCCTTTCCATTTTGCACTCTTATCTTTACTCTCTTTTTCTCACAATCTATCTACGCTCTATTACTAGATAACCAATCCATTCCTAAGATTATATCGAATTCTCCTAATGCAAATGGGATTAAGTTGACCTCAAAGACTTTCCCTTCTAATTTCAATTTATATTTAGGGTGTACTTGATTTACAGAAATTATTTCTATGTTTGCTATTTCCACTTGTAATACATCACGTAAGGGTATGGCGTTAAGTTTTAACTTCTTAGCAAAATTTTGAGATATAAAAGACTTGGTCGCTCCAGAATCAAATAGGATATTTGCATGTTCAGAATTTAACAGAAAGGTACCTGCTAACACGTCAGTGTTCCGGAAAGTGTCCTTAACGGTCATGTTGAAAGTCCTAGCAGTTGGGGGGCGGTTGGATACAGCTCTACTCATCCCCGAGGCTGGGGGCTTTAATGTCGGGCAATGCTTCCTCATGTGCCCTACCTTCCCACATTGGAAAAATGTCACGTTGAGTCGGGGGAAGTTGGGGGAAAGGTGTCCGAGTTGCTCGCACCTGTAGCATTTCATAGGGGCTCTCGCCTGGTTGCACACTCCATGGTGTCTTTTTCCACATTTTAGAAATTCTGGTATTGGGGCGCGGGGTTGGATATGAAATGTTGCCCTAGATTGTCCGCCATCTTGGCCAACACTCTCACTTGGGGCCTTTCTAAATCCGCGGCCTCTCGCAGGTTGGGACACTACTTCCCTAACAAACCTGCTCGGAAGGCTCCTATTCCCGGTTCCTCCTCCTCCGTCTTGACTTCCTATCTTCCTTTTTCTATCTTCCTTTTCCTATTTTCCTTTTCCTTCAAACTTTGTTCACTGCCTGCTTCAACGATCGAGGCTTTTTGCACTAAGATGGCATAATCTGTCAGTTCTAGTACTGCTACTCGGTTCTGGATCCACTGTTTTAGACCAAGCTGAAACCTTCGCGCTTTCTTCTCCTCGGTATTCACAAACTTGGGTAAAAATCATGATAACTCAGTAAACTTGGCCTCGTACTCTGCTACAGTCATCTTATCTTGTTTCAACTCTAGAAACTTAATCTCCATCTGAGTCTCCATAAACCTAGGGAAATACTTGAACAATCGGGTAAACCTATCTCATGGAATCACATCATCAGTCTCGAGGTTTCGTTTGGACTCCCACTAGTAGTTAGCCTCCCCTTTCAGTATGTAAGAGGTGAAAATGGTCTTATGTCATTCTTTCCCACCTAGTATTTCGAAGAACTTTTCTATTTCCTTGAGCCAGGCCCGTGCCTCAACGGGGTCGACAGATCCTGGAAACTCTTGGGGTTTGAGGGATTTGAATGCCCTGAAGGAAGTGGCCACTGTCTGTTGGACAATATGCGGTGGTGGTGAAATGGGCTATTGGTTCAGGTTTGCTCTCAAAAGTTCCATAAACTCATTCATGGGGTTCCCTCCCTGATGGGTATCTTCAGCCTCTTCTTCTATATATTCTTCCTCATCATACTCATTAAGTCTAGGTCTTCTTCACTTTCCTCATTCACTATGTGGTCAGGTCCATTTCGTTGTTGGTTAACAGATTTTGCGGGTCGTGCCCTGGTTTCTCTTCTATGGGGTGGCATCGTTTTGATAATGAAATATGTCAATATAGTTACAAAAAAAATACATTTGGATTAATTTATTCATAGGTAAGCATGTCATTTTTTATCTAGCATGTTTTTATAAAGTGCAGTAAATATGGACATTAATTTCTTAATAACTGCTAGATATATACCATAGGGTCTCCCAGATTATATCTTGGGGATAAAAAAACTATCTGAGTTCATACATGATCCTGAATATAATATACCAACTACTTGGTCCTGAATACTGAAATACAAATACATACACCGGGTACTCTGAAGGGCTAGGAATGCTATCTACTACCAGCTATCCTAATAAAATTGGTGACAAGTCACACAGCCCTTTACAAGGTCCATAAGTAGTCACTCATCTCTCAGTCACTATCACCGCACATGACGTCTCGAACCCTCCTTATCTGTACTCATGTACGGAGCTCAATCCCATCAATCTCCCTGCGATCTATAGTCGGGGAAGCAGCTCTAAAGTCTCCTGGGTATCCCAGCCTGATGGCTCTCTCGGCGGTCAGCGCCTGTAATAGCTTCACAATGCGGGCAGGGGCCGCGGTGATCTCAGCGTTAAGCTGAGCCACTATCCAATCATGCACTGCTACATGTATGGTCGTTGGGGGTGGTAGAGGTGAGTCTGGGGCACTAGAGGATATGTCATGTAGGCCTGTGCATCCATCTCGTCATCCTCGTCCTCATCAGTGTAGGGCAAAGGGCTCAGCATCCCTGGGTGAGGTGTAGGAGGGTGAACGGTCGGGAGAGGGTACATCTCTATGTCTGTCCAGTCTATGCCATCGCCCTGTGGTATCTCAAAATCAGCTATCGGGGCAGGGAATATAGTATCCTCCTCCGGGGGATCCTCAGTAGGGTAATCATCTGAGTCATCAATGGGTGGGTCCTCCGGCTCGGGAGTAGGGTCACGCTCAGGGGCCATAACATCATCAACAGGGTCAACCTCCCCCATAGGCTCCACTGGTACTTGACACAATAGGCAAGGTGTTACTAACTTAGAGTCGGAATTCCCTTGAGGGTAAAACTGTCAAGACTACCCATGTAGCCCGACGGCGAACTTGACTTGAGCTCTAATTAATAATTATTATTCTTATGTCTACGTATTTTATATCCTACCGTTTCAAAGATTTGATAACCTAAGGCTCTGATACCATTTCTGTGGCGCCCTAATATCCGGGGTCAGGGATCTAGTAGGCCACGCCATCTTGAATCCTGTATAACTCTTACCTCATACCATAATATATAAATACTCACACCTTTACAACCCCACACTTATCACACACACACACACTTATAGGTTATTGTCTTAAAAATGAACCATTCATTACTAGAGTATGTCGATCCATAAAATGATTAATTATTACAACCCAAAAGTGATTAAGTCTTACCGCGGAAATAACCTTTAAGTAAGGTTAGTCCGTCGGCCAAATATTCGTTTCTTATTTATTACCTTACATAAGTCATACTTATAAATAAGTCGGACTAAAAACAACTAAAAACCAATCCAACTTATTCGATCTACCTGAGGTACAGCACCAAACATCCTACAGAATAGCTGGCCGTTTCCTACCCGTTTCATGGCTGTGAGTTTCATGATAGGAATCTTGATTCACTGTTGAGTTGTGTCAATTTAATAAAACAAGTGTGAGCTATAATGCCCAGCATAATAATGTACAGTATGAAATAACTGTATAATAAACTCAAGTATAATGCCATATATGATAAATATATTTTATTCAAAAATAGTTTTCTTTGGTGATATACACCTTCATTCGAAAACAATTCTTTAGTGGATTTATTATCTTGCAAATACCTTAATGGTAAACCCAGCACCTAGGCTTGGGTTACGGTATTGATCAGTCGTACTACGGACAATCAGTAACCTTTTCTACTAGTAGAAGGACGACACCTCGCATTCCGGTTATCACCCTTGCCGCATACGGGGTATGTGTCCTCATTTCGGGTATACACACACTTCGCAGGTCCTTAGGTACATATAATTACATCTCCTACGGTACCAGCAGTCTACCCAATATACGAAGTACTTGGATCTCAACCCCTCCTTTGTCCTTTAGGAAAATCTATCATATACTTGGAATCTGTATATATATATATATATATGTACTTCTGAGAATTTTCGGAGGAAGTACTAGGATAATGTGAGTTGACCGTTGTCAACAGATAAATAAATGAGGGGGAGTTTCTTTCGAAACTATATACAAAATATTTAAAATATGTCGAGATAATATTCTTCGACGATCTGGAATTATTCGATTGATTTTCTGAAATTCAGAGAGTATTTTAAATCAGGTTTTATGATTTTTAAATCATATTAAATCACTTAATAAATAATTATTAATTAAATAATAATCCTTAAATAATTAAACCTCGAATAATTATACTTTAAAAGAATATTTAAAATAATATTCCTCAACTAATTTATGTTTAGATAATTAAAGTAATATTTTATAATTAATCGAGTTTGAAATAAATATTTATTTGAGAATAATTCTCCTATATTAAATGAATAAATGAAATAATATCCATTATTCGAGTAATTAAATATAGTTGATGGAATACGATCTTTGGAAATTATTTTAATAAAGTTCGAGGTATTTAATGTTTAGCAAGTGGATATCGAGTCTCTTAGAATGAAAGAACTGCGGACTTTAATCGTCCAAAACATCACCGAAATGATTCCCGAATTTTCATTTTAAAACTCCGACCGACTCTCGGTCTTATAATTATATATCACGCTCATGGAGGCGTTAAAACATTCTACGACATATATATATCGTAACATCATCGCTATATATGCGAAAACTTAAATATTTCGTATCATGGCAAGCATGGCATTTATGCAAAAGATAATAAAATAATCTTTTTACAACACAACAGTATATGGAGTTGGGTTTGTAAACTTTCCTGGGTACTTTGAGGTGGAGGATGCTCTAGGGTCCGCTTGGAAATCTATAACCATAAACATAAACTGTTTCGTTAGATTCCGTTCTTATTTACGGTGACTCGTACTAATATGCTACTTATTATTCATTTTCTCAACTTAATTTCCCCTTATTATTCCTTTAAGTACTTATTCATGTCACGGTCTCTTCTTTTTCGAAGTACCTTATGTTCGGTTACATTTTCATTGTCGGCTCCGCTTATGATTTCTAACGGTTTTCTAATTGCGCGGTCTTGGTTCCGATATTTTTATAAAATTGAAAATCATTATTTTCATTTGAAATTTTTATAGAAGTTAAGGAACTCTATTTAATAATCTCTTTAAAAATTTCATGATTTATGAATATTTTTAAGTCGATCAATTCTATTCCCAAAGTTCGTAATTCGTAGCAGTTTTTGTCGCGTAAAACACTTTTACTAAAACGGTCATAACTTTGGATCTGTAAATCGGAATCAAGCCATTCAAGTGCCTAAACGATCCTTATAATATTTTCTATCATAATTAATTTAAGTTTCAAGAAACTATAATTTATACATTCGGGACTTTCTGCAGAAACTTAATATTAAGTTTTATTCGTTTTAGCGAGATTACGATTACGATCCGAGTTTCGTTTACGTCTTAAATCTCTATACTACCACAAAAAATCATCAAATCATTATCCCAACACTAACTCCTCTCAATAACATCATGTTTTTGAGGCAAAAATCATCAACCTTTGAACTAATTAACTAATCATCAAGATTACAACAAATCAACCACTAAAACAAAGTTTATAACTTGGCTTTCAAAAGATTCTTCAACTTAAACCTTTAATAAAGATGGGTCAAAGATTTATACCTTTCCTGAAAGCTTGAGATGCATTCTTGATGATGGTGAAGTCATGGGAATGTTTGGTAGGGTTTTGGAACCTAGATCAACCATTAAAATCAAGAAACCAAAGAAAAGTTACTATTCATACTACTCATTATCATCTTTCTTGAATTTATTTCACCCATCAAACCCTAATAAAATGAGCTTAAAAATTTATATTATCTTAGTTTAGGATGTATGAATCTTGGGAATTAATGGGGGATTTTTTCCATGATTAGAACTTGGGGTTTTGAATTTGATTTTCTCATTTTTCTTGAAGAAGCCGAATAAAGAGGTTGGGAGGAAGAGAAAGTGTTTTGTGTTGTGTTTCTTGGATGCTTCTTGTATAAGATTGTATTATTATTTGTATATCTTCTAGTATATATCCTATGACTAGAGGATGTTGGCATATCTTAAGATATATCTTGTTAGCTTCCTAGGTTACAAGCTAATCTATTTAGTTTTAGGTTTTAGCTTTACTATTCATAGCTTTAGGCCATCATGCTTCCTAGTTTAGGTTACTATTTGGTAACCTAGCCATGGTTAGTTTTTTACCATGGTTAGTTATTAGAGTTAGTTTGGTTCGATACATTTATTTATTCGTTTACGCATTTGCTTGGTCGCTTATTCGTTTGGTAATAATTTCTCGTAAACGGTTCACGGTATAAATCATTTCGTATACATTCTCTATGTTTTGAAGTATCGTTCTTGGATATAAATCTGTAGGATTTTAAATTCATAATTATATTATGATTCCCGTAATCCTTGATGGTTCGTAAATACGGTCATTTTTTAAAGTTCATTTTTTTCGAAAACTAATAGCGTTTACATACACTCATTTGGTACGTATAATCATGTTATCAACTCTGAAACTCAATTTCTCATGCACAACATAGTGTGGGATAAAATGTTTTTTCCCGTCTGTCAGGGTTACTATTCATTAAGCGTTTTTATAAAGTCTTAAAAATTCGAGTTATTATATGAATTATCTGTTCAGCTATTTCCAGATGTTCAACAATATTTGTTTTGGAAATAGGATAGGTATCATCTTTCCATTTAGCATTTCAGGTTTTATCAAGATAATCCCGCATCTTCTTGGCATCTAACTCTTTCAGCTTATGTTGCCTCACATGAGTAGGCATATCTTCAGGGAAGAAAAGATCATCCTCAAGATTTATAATAGCATTAAAAATATTAGCTTCTTCACCATTATTAGATTCTCCTTTTGCAACTGGATCTCGAGCTATCTGCTGAACTTCATCACTAACTTCAGCATGTAAGATAGAATCAAAAATTGGTGCAGTATGTGATCCAGCAGCTTCAGAAGCTTCAATACCATCAGCAGTTAGCTCCATATCTTGAAAAATTGTAGATAAATGAACTGGAGCTTCTAAATTTACTTCCAGAACCTCAGTTATTGTAGAGTGCTGTGGTGACCCTGAAATGGATGAAACTTTGTGAATGGACTGTTGTGCTACTACATCTTCAGCAACAACATGGATTACTTCTGGTGGTAGAATAGTATAATGTATGGACTATTTTTCAGCAAAAACATGGATTGCTACATGTGGTAGAATAGTAGATTGTATGGACTACAAGAAAGTATCAATACTTAGACCTGCAGGGAGATTAGCAGCACTTGGTACATCAGAGTTGATCAAAGTGTCAACAGACTTTTGTTCAGCAGTTGTTTCTTGTGTACTCTATGCACCTGTAAAATATAACAATTATCACTTAATCTTCATATTTTTTTAAAGTAGTCTCACTACTCCTCACACCCCAAAGCTCACGACTTTTAATAGTCAGAGTTTCCTCACAAGGATTACTAAATCCTATCTCTCTGCGTTATAAGTTGCTTTATGTAGAATATAAATTTTTTTCAAAGCAAGAGTTTTATTAATTTCCCTTATTTTGATTTATAAGGAATATTCTATACATTGTAAAATTTTCTTTTAAAATTTAATTCATTCACAAATTTCAAAAGTGATCTCATAAAATTTCTAAAAATATAAGTTATTTTATGGTACAACTTTTATGATTTTCGAAATATTAATTTTATTTATAAAAATTAATTTTATGGTACAACTTTGATTCTTGATATTGCACCCTGATGCTTTGATTCAACTCTTGTAAGAACCTCGATAGAAGCTTTATCTTGATACCTAAAAGCCAGTCACTCCTTAAAGTCGTTCATGATTGTTTGATAACCCTATTCTTACCCTAACACATGATACCCTGTTATACTTCAAATTACTGCTCACCTTCTTTGTATTTTAATACCTATACCTTATCTGGAACCATTACCTTAAGCCTAATAAGGCTTTGTTCTTTCATATTATCCGATAGCCTTGCTAAATCTCCTTGTCAATGTTCTTGTAAATAGAAACCTTTCAATTACCCTGATAGAGAAAAGTCTAGTGGATCATGGCCCTGAGATTTAGTGATCATATTTCCAGTATTTCAAAGTTGATCTATAATCCCTTGATAAAGATGTTTACTATTTAAGAAATTTATTATCAATTGGCATCAGTTTTTGAAATGATTAAAAATTTGGATTTATAGTCCCAAAGGGGGATAAATGTTTTCTTTAAATGGTGGATCTAGAATGAGACGCAATTCCTTTCCATACTTAAATTGTAGGCTTAAAAGTTTCCTAGGGATCCCATTAATGTTTTAGAACCCAGCGAGGTTTGGGATTACTTCACGGCTGATCACTGGCTGTAATCCGTAGCGTCATAAAATGATTTTCGATTAAGAATTTATTTTGGAAATGTTTTGATACAAACAAATGATGCCATCACCCAAAAGCTCATCTCTTATTATTATTAGCTCTATCTTCACATTGTTATTCTTTTAAATATATCTCGATTTATGTTTTGTACCGTATTGTTTAGCACTTGTTGAGCATTTGGCTCACTACTTGCTTTCACCCTGATATTACAGCTAGCAGATATGGTTAGATTCAAGTAGACAGTGCGTAAGACTTGTGATGCCGATGCGTATGTTCGAGCTCAGGTAGAATAAGAGATAGTTTTGTGTGAGGACTCGATATTAAAACCAGTTGTAATAGTTAATAGTGTTGGGTTGTTCCAAACCCTAAACTGTAAGATCTTGGATTCAGTTGTATTTACTTTCTTTTATCTATTGTAATAGTTTTATATTATGTATTGTTAGGTTGGGGGTGTGACAAGTTTTGGTATCGGAGCTACGGTTTAGAGTCCCTGGACAGCCGAACGTGTATCCTTAGTTTAATGCACCGAGACCGTACCAGCCAGTATATCATCCAGATGGTGGCGGATGAGCTCCATATTATTGTGAAGACGCTTCGAGAGGAGAAGACTACCAAACCCCGTTCCGATGGAGTGGAGCCTTAGTTCTTTCCATTATCTACCTTTCATGTTGTTGTATTATCGGACTATGTAGAACTCCCTGTTGTTCCTTTAAATAAGCATGTTATTCCTAAATTCAAACCTTATTCTAATCATGATGTATTGTGACCTTAAATTTCAATGCACTATCGTTCCGTTTGCTTTCAATTGTTTATTTTATGACTTTATATGTATCACCCTAATTGGTTAATTTGAAACTTGACCTCATATGTGAATAAGAATGCCATGCAACACCCTCGAATTATTTCATTATTCATACTTGTTTTGACGTAACTCTTATTTCAGGATCATGCTACCTAAAAAGAAGAACCCAATAACCACATCCACCACGGATCCAAATATTCTTCGATTCTTGGAAACCTTACAACAGCAAACAAACGCTATAGCTCAACAACAACTAACTCTTCAACAATAATTTGAAAACCAAGATAGTCGTGAACCACACCAACCACCTGATCCACCAGTACCACCTCGACAAGTTGTTACTTTTAAGGCTTTTCAGAATGTGAATCCACCTGCATTTCATGATACCACTGATCCAATAATAGCAAACACATGGATTAAGGAAATTGAAAGATCTTTTGAATTGGTACAGTTAGGGGATGATCAGAAGACACCATATGCTACTTACTTTCTGAAGGGCGAAGTCATCTATTGGTGGGATTCAGTAAAAGCTATGGAAGCAAATCAGCAAGTTTCTTGGGAAAGATTTAAGAAGTTATTTCTGGAAAAGTATTACCCTAAGTACATGAAAAATTATATGGAGCTTAAATTTCTTGAATTGAAGCAAGGGAGTATGTCTGTACTGGAGTATGAGAAGAAGTTCACAGAATTGTCAAGGTTTGTGACAAAGTATACCAGCAGTGAGGAGGAAAAAGTAAAGAGATTCCAACAAGGATTAGAGTCTTGGATTAGAGATAGAGTGGCTATGTTTGAGCTTGATACTTATGCAGGCGTAGTACAGAAGGCTGCTCTGATTGAGAGTAATGGGATGCAATCAAGGAAGGAAAGGGATAATAAGAAGAGAAAGGTTCCATTATATGGAGAAAAGTCTGAAGCAGGAAATTCACAAGACATGAATATAAAGAAGATTGGATTCTAGAAAGGCGGAAATTTTCAAAAGAAGGGAAATTTGAGCAAAAGACAATAATCCAAGGGGAACAACCAGGCAAGCCAAGGACAAGTTGGAGAAAACAGATTTCAGAGACTAGAACGCAAGCATTATGGAAGAAGGCACCCCGGAGTGTGTAATAAGCTGAGCATGACATGCTATAGGTGCAACTAGAAGGGACATTTGGAAAACGAGTGTAAGATGCTGAAGCCGGGAGTTACATGCTACAAGTGTGGAAAGACTGGACATATAGCTAGGGAGTGCAAGTCAACCGGACTAGTCAAAGCTCTGATGAACGTGGCAAGTACCAGTGCAAGCGTGCCAGCTGAGGTATTGGCCTTACCTCCACCACCTGCAATAACTCCGCAAGCAACAGAAAGGACATTTGATTTAAAAATGAAGGACGTTATTCAAAACTCTAAGGTGATAGCAGGTACACTTTTACTAAATAATGTCAAAGCTAAAGTATTGATTGATTCGGGAGCAACAAGATCTTTCATATCAGAAACTTTTGTTGATAAACTTCAATGTGATAAAATGGTTATGAACGAGGTAGTAAATGTGGTAATTGTGAATCAAGAGAAGATTCTTGTGAGTCAACTCTGTCCAAAGTGCGAGATTGATATTTCGGGGTATAAATTTTCAGCCGACTTAAAACTCTTCAAGTTGGGATAGTTCGATATAATTTTAGGCATGGATTGGTTAGGGAAGAAGAACGCCCAGATTAATTGTAAGTCCAAGAAGGTGTATTTAAAGACAAAGAGTGGAGAGAAAGTAGTATTTAAGGGACAGAGGCAAGAGCAACTGTTTCTTACAATCGTTCAGGCTAAGAAGTTACTTAGAAAAGGTTGTGAGTCATTCCTAGCTTATGTAGGGATTCAGAAAAGGACAACCCCAGCATAGAAGATATTCCCGTAGTCAACGAATACCTAGATGTGTTTCCAGATGAACTACCAGGCTTACAGCTAAATCGACAAATCGAGTTCGAGATCAACCTTGCTCCGGGCACAGAACCAGTTTCGAAGGCCCCATATAGGATGGCACCAGCAGAAATGAAAGAGTTGGCGAGCCAGCTACAAGAATTGTTGGACAAAGGAGTGATACGGCCAAGTACGTCGCCATGGGGAGCACCTGTTCTGTTTGTAAAGAAGAAAGATGGAAGTATGCGGTTATGTATAGATTATCGGGAGTTGAATAAGGTGACGACTAAGAACCGTTACCCGCTACCAAGAATAGATGACCTATTTAATCAGCTGAAAGGAGCAAAGTGATTTTCAAAGATTGACTTATGATCAAGATACCATCAATTAAAGATCAAAGAAGAAGATATTCCAAAGACAGCATTCCGGACCAGATACGGGCATTATGAATTCTTAGTAATGCCTTTTGGATTGACTAATGCCCCGGAAGCATTTATGGATCTGATGAATCGGGTATTTAAAAAGTATTTGGATAAGTTCGTAGTGGTGTTCCTTGATGACATCCTTATTTATTCAAAGTCGGAAAAAGAACATAAGCAGCATCTATGGATAGCATTGGAGATACTCCGACAAGAGAAGTTATATGCCAAGTTTTCTAAATATGAGTTTTGGTTAAAGGAAGTTCAAATTTTGGGATACGTCATTGGAGATGAAGGAGTTAAAGTAGATCCGGCAAAGATTGAGGTGATTATGAGTTGGGAGAGGCCAAAGACACCTACGGAAGTGCGAAGTTTTCTAGGATTGGCAGGATATTATAGAAGATTTGTCAAAGATTTTTCAAAAATCACAACGCCATTGACTAAGTTAACCAGGAAGAATCAGAAGTTCGAATGGAATGCAGAATGTGAGGATAGCTTTCAAGAGTTGAAGCAGAGGTTGGTAACAGCTCCGGTGTTAGTAATACCAGACGACCAAGGAAACTTTGTGATTTTCAGTGATGCTTCACATAAAGGATTGGGCTGTGTGCTAATGCAACACAATAAGGTGATCGCGTATGTGTCAAGACAGTTAAAACCGCATGAATTGAAGTACCCTACGCATGACTTGGAACTAGCCGCTATAGTATTCACACTTAAGATTTGGAGACATTACCTCTACGGAGAAAAGTGTGAGATCTACACAGATTACAAGAGTTTAAAGTATATTTTCACTCAGAAGGAGCTCAATATGGGGCAAAGGAGATGCTTGGAATTGATTAAGGACTATGATTGCTCGATATATTATCATTCGGGAAAGGCAAACATTGTAGCCGATGCTTTGAGTAGGAAGGAAAGATTGAATATGATAACAACACCAAAAGAATTGTCTGAAGAGATTAAGAGGTTTGAATTGGAACTTTGTGATTGTGGAATAGTTGAAGAGGTTTGTCGTACAATGACTTTTCAGCCAATGTTATTGGAAAAGATAAGGAAATGTCAGGAAGAAGTAATGAATAAAGAGAAAAATCAGCTAACTGGAGAAGAGATTGGTACTCAAAAGGATGAGCAAGGTATACTAAGGTTTTCCTCAAGAATTTGGATTCCTCATGTACCTGAATTAAAGAATGAGATTTTGCAAGAAGCCCACAATTCAAGATTTTCAATCCATCCGGGAAGCACCAAGATGTATCGAGACTTGAATCAGAACTTTTGGTGGCCAAATATGAAGCGAGAAGTGGCAGAATGGGTTGTGAAGTGTTATACTTGTCAGAAAGTGAAGGCAAAACATCAACGACCAAGCGGATTAATTCAGCCCCTAAAGATTCCAGAATGGAAATGTGAAAATATTGCTATGGACTTTATAGTGGGACTCCCGCGAACGAAATACGGACATGACGCTATATGGGTTATAGTTGATCTCCTTACGAAGTCGGCACATTTTCTTCCAATTAATGAGAAGTCATCATTAGACAGATTGGTTCATCTGTATGTGCGTGAAATTATACTAAGACATGGAGTACCCGTATCGATAGTTTCAGACAGAGATCCCCGATTTAACTTGAGATTCTGGAAGCAATTTCAAGAGAGTCTTGGCACGAAGCTGAACATGAGTACGACATATCACCCGTAGATTGATGGTCAGAGTGAAAGGACAATTCAAACAATCAAAGACATGTTGCACAGTTGTGCAATCGATTTTGCAGGAAGTTGAGATGGCCACTTGCCATTAGTAGAATTCTCCTTTAACAACAGCTATCACTCCAGTATTGACATGCCACCATATGAAGCTTTATACGGACGGAAATGTAGATTACCGACAAGTTGGGATGAAGTAGGAGAAGGAAAGATTCTAGGATCAGAATTGGTACAACAGTTGCATGAGACATTCAAATTAATTCAGAAAAGGTTGTTTGCTGCTCAAGATAGACAGAGAAAGTATGCGGATCCAGCGCGTAAGGATGTTAGATTCCAAGTAGGCGAAGCCGTTTTGCGGAAGGTGTCACCAAGGAAAGGGTTGTCTGGATTTGGCAAGAAAGGGAAGTTAGCACCTAGATATATAGGTCCTTTTGAAATTTTGAGTCAAGTGGGGAAGGTGGCTTACGAGTTAGCCTTACCACCTCAGTATCAGCATGTGCATAATGTGTTCCATGTGTCATTGCTTAAGAAGTACAATCCTGATGCCAACCATGTGATAGAATATGAACCTGTAGAAATTCAGGCAGACCTGTCATTTATGGAGCAACCTGTCAAATTACTCGACTGGCAAGTAAAGAGTCTTAGGAATAAGTCGGTAAAGTTAGTGAAAGTACTTTGGAGGAACCCCAAGGTCGAAGAATCAACCTGGGAGTTAGAGTCTGAAATGCGTTCCCGGTATCCTCATCTGTTCTCTTAGATTCTGGGGACAGAATCCTTTAAGGGGGAGAGGATGTTACGATCGGCATTTTGTGTAATATTATTTGTGAACTTTGTATTATATTAGAGCCGATTATAAATATACTAATGACTGTACATTTGTGTGAATGGAAATTGCTGCGTTATAAGTTGCTTTATATAGAATATAATTTTTTTTCAAACCAAGAGTTTTATTAATTGCCCTTATTTTGATTTATAAGGAAAATTTTCTTTTAAAAATTAATTCATTCACAAATTTCAAAAGTGATCTCATAAAATTTCTAAAAATCCAAGTTATTTTATGGTATAACTTTTATAATTTTTGAAATATTAATTTTATTTCTAAAAATTATTCTTTGCAACTAATTGTTTATTTAATTTGCATTTTACTCTTTTGCCCACGCATGCAAATCACTTCTAATTCAACTTAAGCGCACTAGAGTCAATAAACACCCCACTAACCACTTCTACCAAGGCCACTTTACCAAAACACCCTTGCATGCATTTTTACTTTCAATAAGAGAAGGGAGATAGTGGTAAAAGCACACTCCACTCACCAATTTGCATAAGTGTAATGATTTAACCTCAATCAAACTCACACTCAACCACATTCACTTCACTCCAACTCATCTCTCTCTTTTTTCTCTCTTCCCCCCCCCCCCTCTTTGCTCTCGGCCGAAACCCCAATTCCCCACTCCCTTCCATTTTTTTCCATCCCATTTATAATCTTCCCTAGTGTAATTCCCCCACTTACATTTATTTTATATACTTTCCTAGAGTTTTGTGATTGGGAGATGAGGTTTCATGGTTGCATGTGTAACTTTTATGTGATCTCCAAAGAAAAACTCTTGATTCTTGTGAATTTAAGAGCTCTCTATGAGATATATTTTATATATGTTTTAACCAAGTGTTTTATGGAGAAACCATGCCTTAAAAACCTTTGCATGCTACTGAAATTTCACTATATAATCATGTTTAGCCATGCATGCTAGTTTTAAGATATTAATATGATGATCAACCATGTTGTGTATGCTACTCTTCTCGAAATCATGTTTTCATGTTTAAAATTCTATAAATTCGAATTATTTGTGCTTGAAATAGATTGTTTCCATGATATATTGTTTAATAATAGTTAAGAGAAGATACATTTCATGATTATTAAGGTTGAGTAATAGGTTCAAGTCAAATTTACAAGAATTTAAACTTCATGTTTAGTCGAAACCTTGTTAAGTATTTTCCATGAGTTGCATGTTGTATTTTTATTTGCATGTCAGTGTTCTAGGGCATGGATGATCTCCACTCCTGTTGAGGCACTATTTTAGGATGTTGATGCACTAGGTTTGCTTTGGTAAAGGTTGGATTCTTGGTTAATAAGTGGGAGTTAAGGTGGAAAGGGTTTGGTTAGTGTTTGCATTTTTCCAGAATTTTGCACAAGTTTGTGAGGAACTTTTGATTGGGAATTTGTTGGGCACTTTGAGGCCCAAGCTGCCAGAAGCTAGAACTAGGAGTATATAATAGGTTTTAGGTCTTTGTTGGAGGTTTGTAAGACGTTTGGTTAGGTGCACGAGTGAAATGACAAAATCTGTCCAGCAGGGTACAGTTTTGTTGTAACTTAGTAATGGGAAGTTTTGACCATGTCATAGGTAGGCCCTCAATAGGCCCTGTTGGGCCTTAGTTAGAGGGAGTGTCAGAGGAGTTTTTCCAGCCATAGTTCTTAGGATTTGAGTTAGAATAATGTGTCACAAGTTAGTTCAAGTCAAGACCTTTTCTGCACAGAAAAACAGGGGAACCATGGACTTTAAGCTTAGGCCAAGGGAGGCCCAAGCTAGGCCCTTGAGCCACATCAAGTTTGGGAGTTGCCTTATGATCAGAAGAGTCTAGTTTAGAAGTTTTGGAGGTAAAATTGTATTGTAAGAGTGTCTAATGCACCCAAGAAACCATAGATGTCATTCTGAAATTTACCTAATAAGCACCTTCACTTACCACATAGTTTTAGAGTACTTATGAGTGAGGCCTAGGTTTACCACTATAGTTGCAAGGTAGCATAAAGCCAGTAGAGTGAAAGGCCCAAGTTTGGGTCAATAGGATTTGGATGTTTTAGTAAAGGCACATCGAGTTAGGAGGCCAAAATTTGGAGATTTTGTCTAGTTTAGCGATCAAGTGACTTAAGTTGTGGAGCGAGATCATCCAAGCCTAGTGTTGCAATATGGTGTGTGTGATATTATTTGGTACTTAAATATGGTATGTGAGTATATGTGGCTATGCGTACTATTATGTTTATAAGGTGATTATAAATTGCGTGCATATAGGCCTATGTGCCATTTGTGTTTAATTTCGGGTTGTAAATAGGTTGAGTTGGTGAGAATATATTATAATAAGGTTATTATTAATTGTGTAGGATCTCGAGACGAGGGTAAACTTGCCATAAAGGTCGAGTAAAGCTTTCAGTTGCTCCTACTTGCCAGTCCAGTCCAGTCCAGCCTTTCTCAAGGCAAGTGATTCAACCTGCTTTTTAGTTTACACTGCGAATATGTGATAACTAGTTCCTATATATATGATGTGAGTATCCTGATTTATCTTATTAAACCTGAACCAAGTGATTCTCAAATCTATCTTCGTATTATATAGAAATGCCATGAACCCTCAAGTATGTATTGCAAGTAGATCGAAAGTCATACCATGCTAGTATACCAAAGTAATTGTGATGCCATGATAAAATAGAGTTTTGTTATAATACTTTATTGATCCTTTTGATTAATATGCTATTGATTCCTGAGAAATCTTGATATTGCACCCTGATGCTTTGATTCAACTCTTGTAAGAACCTCGATAGAAATTTTATCTTGATACCTAAAAGCCAGTCACTCCTTAAAGTCGTTCATGATTGTTTGATAACCCTATTCTTACCCTAACACATAATACCCTGTTATACTTCAAATTGATGCTCACCTTCTTTGTATTTTAATACATATACCTTATCTGGAACCATTACCTTAAGCCTAATAAGGCTTTGTTCTTTCATATTATCCGTTAGCCTTGCTAAATCTCCTTGTCAAAGTCCTTGTAAATAGAAACCTTTCAATTACCCTGATAGAGAAAAGTCTAGCGGATCATGGCCCTGAGATTTAGTGATATATTTCCAGTATTTCAAAGTTGATATATAATCCCTTGATAAAGATGTTTACTGTTTAAGAAATTTATTATCAATCGGCATCAGTTTTTGAAATGATTAAAAATTTGGATTTATAGTCCCAAAGGGGGATAAATGTTTTCTTTAAATGGTGGATCTAGAATGAGACGCAATTCCTTTCCATACTTAAATTATAGGCTTAAAATTTTCCTAGGGATCCCATTAATGTTTTAGAACCCAGCGAGGTTCGGGATTACTTCGCGGCTGATCACCAGCTGTAATCCGTAGCGTCATAAAATGGTTTTCGATTAAGAATTGATTTTGGAAATGTTTTGATACAAACAAATGATGCCATCAACCAAAAGCTCATCTCTTATTATTATTAACTCTATCTTCACAATGTTATTCTTTTAAATATATCTCGATTTATATTTTGTACCGTATTGTTTAGCACTTGTTGAGCATTTGGCTCACTACTTGCTTTCACCTTGATATTACAGCTAGCAGGTATGGTTAGATTCAAGCAGACAGCGCGTAAGACTTGTGATACCGATGCGTATGTTCGAGCTCAGGTAGAATAAGAGATAGTTTTGTGTGAGGACTCGATATTAAAACCAGTTGTAATAGTTAATAGTGTTGGGCTGTTCCGAACCCTAAACTGTAAGATCTTGGATTCGGTTGTATTTACTTTCTTTTATCTATTATAATAGTTTTATATTATGTATTGTTAAGTTGGGGGTGTGACATGGAGAAGATTTGATCAAGTTACTGTCATGTACCATGATCTCAAACCTTATTCTTCTTGCAAAGAACTGAAACTTGAATGTGTTATTGAAATCTATCACAGGGTCTTCAGTAAAAACTGATGAAACCCATGTGTTTATGTTGGTGCCATAAAGATCTACCCCGGCATGTAGTCTCTTACCAACTTAATGTTATTTCTGAGTGGTGAGCATAGTTTCAAGAACTATGTCACTTTATTTTGGCAACATTTGAGAATTGGATTCAAGTGTTTCATTTAAAGAAGAAATTTGGGATGGAAGATAAATGATTTTGAGATTGAATGTTGACTACTTTATTTGAAAGAAAAAGAAAGTCTCAAATAGTATGTTCTGTTCCATAATATCATACTTTTGAAACATAGATATGTTCAGAAATTTTGATAAACAGGAACACTCAAAGATTATAATTCTCATAAGATCAGATTTAAACCTTTTATCAATTTCTTTTGTGATATCAGTTGCTTCCTGTAATGTTGTGCTCAAACTGTACTGTGGTGAACATATGTAACTCAAACAGAGATTAGTTGTACACATGCACTATTGAATATTTTTTGTAATTAAACATGCAATACTAATTTGAATATGAATAGTCATAATAAGTTAAGCATAAATAAAACAATAAACATTCATTCAACTAAGAAATCAAAGAAAGCAAAAGATATTTCATTAATGTTAAGAAGATGAGTACAAGATTTTAGAATTTTAACAATAAAATCCTAACTTAAAATAAACTACTCGGTCTTCTTCTGCCTCTTTGCAGCCTGCTCCGCCCTCATCGCCCGGCGATGATAGATCCTAGACATAGATCCTGCAAGAGAAATGATATTCTCTTGCAGCTCAAGAGCTTCCTGACAGAAATGTTCTGCCAACTCCGCACGTCATTCTTCCTTAAGAAGAACTTCGCTGGTAAAGAAATGCAGTTCTAACTAATCATCACAAGAGAAATGATCATAGACTGAGTCTGGAACAGCAGTTGGGTGATAGATTTCACCACCAATATGAACCAGTAGTCCATATAAATCAAAGTACATCTTCTCATCACTAGGATTGAAGATTGGTAGGTAGCATCCACCATTTCGTTTGTAGAATTAGGGTTGAGCCATGTTTTAATGAGTGTTTGAAATTTTGGACAAAAGGTTTGAGAAGATGAGGAGTTGTGTATGAAAAAGCAGTTAGAAGTTTTGGAAGTGGAGGGTATGTATTTATAGCAGAGGAGATAGAAACTTAAAAGACTCTTTCATTAACCATGTTATAATTAAACTTAGCAAATATACACGATTACACGTATCTAGGTAAACAAAAAGTAATCTCTCTCTTCGGATTCCCATTCCCAATGTAAGAACTCAAGTGTTTGATAGTAACTTACTACAATAGCTAACACATGCAAGTAATTAAAAGATTTTCCACTAACTCACTATTTATTAAAAATACTGAATAACCATTTATTTTGAATAAATTCAAAATAATCAATGAAATATTATAGTCAATCAAGGTTTGACCATTAGCAATATTTAAACACAACTATTAGGATTTATCAGTCAACACAAGTTTTGACCAATATCAAAATTTAAAAACTACTTTCAGGATATATTAGTCAAAAATAGACTTGACCAATATCAGAGCTTATACACATAATCAGAGTTTAACATGCAGATACTGAATGAAATTAATTGTATGTTTGCATGGCATCAGAATTTTAACACAATAATCAATAACTAGCAAGTATTGATACATGATGATAAGATACCATATTCTGACTATTAGTAGTTATTTCTTAATTATCAGAGTTTGAGAAATGTCCTGATATCATTCTCAATTCATTCACCAATCTTTTGAAAGTAGCTTCACAGAGAGACTTGGTGAATATATCTGCTAATTGCTGATCTGTTGGAACAAAGACCAATTCCATTGTACCTTGTTCCACATGTTCCTTTATGAAATGGTACCTAATGATGATGTGATTAGTCATTGAATGCTGCACTAGATTTCCTGTCATTACAATAGCACTTTGATTATCACAATATATAGGATAGCAGAATAGTCTAACCCATAATCTTGTAACTGATTCTCCGTCCATAGAATCTGAGCACAACAGCTTCCTGCGGAAATATATTCAGCTTCCGCAGTTGATGTGAAAATTGACTTTTATTTCTTGTTGTACCAAGAAACCAATCTTCCATTAAGGAATAGGCAGCTTCCAGAAGGTTTTTCCTGTTATTTTACATCCTGCAAAATCAATATCTGAATATCCAGTTAGCTTAAAATCTGAATCTCTAGGATACCATAATCCTAGATTCATGGTGCCTTTGAGATATTTAAAAAAAATTCAAAGCTAATAGATGAGGTTCCCTTGGATCAGCTTAGAACGTTGCACAGAGACAGGTAGCATACATGATATCAGGTCTACTAGCAGTCAAATATAGGAGTGAGCCAATCATACCTCTATAGTTAGTTATATCTACTGAAGAACCAGTATTTAAATCTAACTTGGTTGCAGTGGCCATGGGATTTGATGCAGTTGAGTTGTCTTGCATTCCAAATCTTTTGAGAAAATTCCTGGTGTATTTGGATTAATTAATGAAGATCCCTTCATCAGCCTGTTTAACTTGTAATCCCCGAAAATAACTCAATTCTTCCATCATACTCATTTGATATCTAAACTACATTAGCTTTGCAAATCTCTCACAAAGTTTATCACTAGTAGATCCAAAAATGATATCATCAACATATATCTGTACTAATAACAAGTCTTTACATGGTATTTATAAAAGAATTTTTTTCAATTGTACCTCTTGTGAAACCACTTTCTGATAGAAATAGAGCAAGTGTTTTATACCATGACCTTGGAGCTTGTTTTAGTCCATAGAGTTCTTTATCCAGTAAGTAAACATGATCTGGATACTTTGGATCAATGAACCCTAGAGGTTGTTCAACATAAACTTCCTCTTCAAGTTCTCCATTTATAAATGCACTCTTTACATCCATTTGAAACACTTTAAACTTCTTGTGAGCATCATAGGCTAGAAAATTTTTTAATGCCTCAAGCCTTGCAACTGGAGCAAAAGTCTCATCATAATCAATGAGTTCTTGTTATGAATGACTCTTTACAACCAGTCTTGCTTTGTTTCTTGTAACAATTCCCTCACTATCAGTTTTGTTTCTGAACACCCACTTTGTACCAACAACTGATCTTTCATTTGGTCTTGGCACAAGAGTCCAAAATTTGTTCCTTTCGAATTCATTAAGCTCCTCTTGCATTTCTGTATCCCAGTCAGCATCTTGAAGAGCTTCTTTCACCTTCTTGGGTTCAGTTTGAGATAGAAAAAGTGGTAGAGACATTCATTTTGAGTGGCATTTATGGTTCTTACACCACTATCAGGATTTCCAATTATTGAGTCAGGTGTGTATGACTTAGACCATTTTCTTGCAGATGGAAGTTGACTCCTTGAAGAAGAACCTCCCCCTTGATCCATGAACTCTCTATTATTTCTTTGACTAGTACCACTATCATGTCGATGCTCCCCCTGAATTAGTATTCCCATTGTTATTAGTATTTGACTCATCAAAAATTTGAGGACTGAGGGTTTGATGATTTATCTACTGATATTTCTTGAGTTGAATCACTTGTAGAAGTCTCTGGATTTAAATCATGTTGCTCCCCCTCAACATATGCTTCAGTGTTTGAAGAATTTCCACTGTCATGTGGATTATCAGAGCTTTAAGTGATATCGGGATTTACTGTATCAGGATTAGGATTAAAGAGTTCAACATATGATACTTCATTTTCAAATCTCAACTTGTCATGGTCATCTCCATCTTCTAGACTTGTAATCTTCTTGTCATCAAAAGATACATGTATGGATTCCATGATTGTTCTAAAACAATCCCTCATCGGCTTTTAGATCAAATTTAGTAAGATGCTCCAGATGAGTTTTAAGAACAAAACATTTGCAACCAAAAATGTGAAAGTACTTCAAATTTTGGCTTCTTTCCCTTCACCATCTTGAATGGTGTTTTCCATGCATGTTGATCGATGTTGCATTTTGTGTAAAGCAAGCAGTTTGCACAGCCTCATCCCAGAAGTAGGTGGGCAATCTTTCTTCCTCTAGCATGGTTCTTGCAGCTTCTATGAGAGTTCTATTCTTTATTTCAACAACTCCATTTTGTTGTGGAGTTCCAGGAGCAGAAAATTCTTGTTTTATCCCTTTGAGTTTGCAGAACTCTTCCATAGGGCTATTCTTGAATTCAGTTACATTATCACTTCTGATGATCTTCAATTTGTATGTTGATCCCTTTTCCAGCTCTCTTACATGATCAAGAAAAATGGATGGAGATTCATCCTTGATGTGTAGAAAATACACCCATGTATATCTTGTATATTCATCAACAACTATGAGTGCATACCTCTTCTTGGAAATTGACATAACATTTACTGGACCAAAGAGATCAATATGAAGTAGATGATATGGTTCAAGAATGGAGGATTCAGTTTTACTCTTGAAAAATGTTGTTCTTTGCTTGGATTTCTGGCATGAGTCACATAAGCCATCAGGAGTAAACACTGCATTGGGCAATCCTCTCACTAGATCTTTCCTCACAAGTTCATTGATATTGTTGAAATTGAGGTGAGAAAGTCTTTTATCCCAGTTTCAGTTATCTTCCCTAGATGCTCTACTAAGTAGACAAACTTTTGATTCATTAGTGCTTGTGGAGACCCTGGCTTCATATAAACTACCATGTCTTACACCAGTCATTGCAATCTTGCCATCAGACTTACTGACAATTTCACAATGCTCCTCATAGAAGTTCACATGGTAACCTCTGTCACATATTTGACTCACACTGATAAGATTATACTTGAGTCCTGCAACCAGATCTACATTTTCAATGATGACATTTCCGATTTTGATTTTGCCATATCCCAAGATATTTCCTAAGTTTCCATCTCCATAAGAAACACTTGGGCTAGCTTTCTCCTCAAATTCTGATAGTAGGGATTTATAACCAGTCATATGTCCTGAGCATCCATTATCCAAGACTAGAGTATTTCTCATGTTACCCTGCAATCAGTATTTGAAATCAGTTAGTGTTTTTAAGGACCCAGACTTGCTTGGATATTTTGGCCTTTTTAAGTTTGTTAACATATGCAGCAGAAGACTTATTATCAGAGTTTATGTTAACATCCTTACTATCACTATTTACACATGCAGAAATAGATTTTATTTTATTTAAAGAGGGTTTCAGCTCATAATAATCATAATACAAATTGTGATACTCTTTACATGTATGAATAGAGTGCCAAACACTACCACAATAAAAAAAGGACTCTATGGTTTATATCTAACTGTTTTATTCCTATACTCTGATTTGGGAGGAACAATATTTATCTTCTTATTCTTTCTGCAAGAATTAGCAAGATGATTTATACTACCACAATTCATTAGGAGGAGTTACACAATTACCATTCTTATTAACACCTACCTTGCCATTTCTATAATTCCTGGGCTTTTTCTCCTTGTCTTTTATGTGTAAATCCTTCAGCTTTTGCTTAAGCTGTTTCTGAGTCATTAAACCAATATTTACTGATTTTGTGTGAACTTGTTCACTCTTACTGATTTAACAGCATCAGCACTTAGGTTAAACTTAATGATATTCAACTGAACCTTGTTTAGTTTGACCTTAGTATCATTATTTACTGGTTTATTTTTCTCAGTTTCTTTTTCAATTTTTTTATCGGAATTAGATCTATTGGCATATCCTAATCCTGATCCCCAACAACCATTTTCTAAAATTTCTTGAGTTGTTTTTCATGAGTTAGTCCAAAGTTTAATAACCTCTCTTTCTTGAGCTAACTCATTTTCTAGATAAGCATGTGTTTCTAACAATTTTTTTTAATATAAACAACATTATCTCTTTTTTTGGATTTCTAGCATAAAAAGCAACTCAAATTCTAGGTGATCATTCCTTTTATTTAACTCAGAGTTTTCACTTTTGATTCTACTATTCTCTAAGGTTTGATCCCTATAACTAACATGCAGAGATTTAAGAAACAATCTTAATTCACAGATATCATCAGTAACAAAAGAAAGAGTGGTCTGAGGTACCTTTAATTCAGCATTTTCAGCCTCAACATCAGCATTTACCATGAGAGCATAATTGATCCCATCATCCAAATTTGATGAATTATCCCAATTTTTCTTCTTTGAGATCAAGGTTATTTCTTCTCAGCTTTGGGTTTTCTGTAGTCAGCTGCAAAGTGTCCAATTCCATCACAGTTGTAGCATCTTTCCTTTGACTTGTCAAGTTTTCCAAATTTTGATTCCTTCCAATCAGTATTTCTTCTGTTGTTCCTCTTATCAGAGTTTGAGGAACTGGAACCTTTTCTGGAAAATCTTCTTCCTTTCTTCAAGTTCTTGTATACCATCTTCTTGAAGGCTTTAACCAATAGAGCAGCCATTTGTTCCATGTCTTCATTGTTGTCATGATCACTATCAGTATCTGATTCATTATCAGTATTTGAGTCATCATCAGAGTTTGATGATTTAGTATCTGACTTTATAACCATAGCTTTTCCTTTAGAGTATCCTTTTCTCCTAGCTTTCTCCTTTGGCTTCTCTTCAAGTTTGAGTGCAACTGGTCTAGACTTGGATCCTTTTCTCTTGCTTCATTGCTCCATCTCTAGTTCATGAGTTTTCAGTATTCCATAGATCTCATCTAGAGGTGTGTCATCAAGTTGATAATTATTCCTTATTGATGTGACCTTGAAGTCCCACTTTTCAGGAAGAACAAGTAGAAACTTCAAGTTTTAGTCCTCTAAATCATATTCCTTGTCGACAAAAGACATGTCATTCAACATCTTCTGAAAGCTATCATAGATCTCAGTTAAGTACTCATTATCTCTTGAGTCAAAGTGCTCATATTCTTGAGTAAGTATTGTCCTCCTGTTCTTCTTGATAGCAGTTGTGCCTTTATTATTTACTTCTAAAGTATCCCATCTATTTTATTGTCTTACATCCAAAAACCCTATTGGACATAACACTATCAAGACTGTTGTGTAAGATGTATCTGACTTTTGCATCCTTCATAATAGATGAAAGATCTTCAGGAGTGTATTCCTTCCTTTATTTGTCAACCATCTTTTCCGGTTCTCCTGTAACAAGAACAGTTACCTTCATTGCTTTATGAGAACCATCATAAATCATGCTTAGATATTTAGGTTCGGTGGCTTCCAAGCACATGGCCATCATGACTTTCCAGATTGGATATTCATGTATCTTCAGGACTGGAACCTTGATGGCTTCATAACTACTCATGTTGCTGCTAATCTGTGATGTGGCTGGGGATGGTGGTTGTGGATTCTGTGGTGCATCTTTGTCTGCCATTAAAGATTGACTTTCAGATCTTAAACTGTGTGTATGTCAACAACAAACTCTGATACCAATTTTTAGGTCCATAATCAACTGTAGAGGGGGGTGAATACAGTTTATGCAAATAATTCGGCAAATCTTCAACAGAATCGACAGTTTTTATATAAACAGATAAAAATTGATTACAAACGTACTCTCTCAAAAGGATGAACAAATATCCTTGAGAGCTGCTAGGTTGTGCGAATGATATAACAATGTTCGCAATGCTTATAGCATGAACTTAATATGTGCTTTATATAGAGCATAGTTACACAATAAATTAACGAATCCTATTCTATTATAATAAGGAAACCAATTACATATCCATGTATGATTGCTTCTGAGATAAAGTCCTTCACCGCCTTGAATTCATGCTCTCCTTTTCCTCCTCGAATATCTAATGAAGTGAAAAAGACTGATGACATCATCTGCTGATCATCAAGTACAGATATAAGTACTGATGACGTCACTCTCCAGTAAATACTGATATAAGTCTTGATAAGAACTTTTGACAGTTTCTGTCCAAATATCATCAATTATATCTAACAAGTATTGACAGCTTCTTCCCAAAAACTTGTTGGCAGATTGGCATCGTGTAGTATTGTTCTAGCAGCCTCCACTAGAGTCCTATTTTTCCTCTCAACTGCCCCATTTTACTGAGGTGTTGTTACTACTGAAAACTCTTAAACAATGCCTTTGACTTTGCAGAATTCATTCAAGGTTGCATTCCTGAATTAGGTGCCATTCTCACTTCTCAATATTTTTATACAGTTTTGATCTTCAGCTTGCTTCTCAATCTTCTTTATGTGTTCAATAATGATGTGTGGAGTCTCATCCTTATAATTCATATACTTTACCCATATGTACCTTGAGTAGTCATCCACCATCACAAGTGCATATTTCTTTCTAGAAATTGATAGGACATTTACTGGTCCAAATAGGTCCATATAAATAAGTTGCAAAGGTGCACTTATAGAATTCACAGCTTTGGTTTTGTGACTAGACCTTTTTATTTTACTTTTTGACAAACCTCACAAACTTCATATTGATCAAACTATGGATTTGGCATGTCTCTCATTAACTCCTTTTTCACCAGGGTATTGATAGCTTTGTAATTTAGATGAGAGAGCTTTCTGTGCCACAACTTGCTTTGCTCAACAGATGCCTTGGTGTAGAAGCAGAAGATTCCATCCTTATTTGCCGAGAATAAGTCTGTAGAAAACAAGCTTCCTTTTCTTGCTCCTTTCAAAGCAACTTTACCAGTCTTTTTGATGATAATTAAGTATTCTTCTTTATCAAATGAGACATTGAATCCTTTATCTGTGAATTTACTAACACTCATGAGATTCACCTCAAGACCGGATACCAGTGCTACATCTTCAATGACAACATTTCCAGAAACTAAATTGGCATATTCCATTGTGAATCCTTTGTTGTTGTCCCCAAAAGTCACCAATGGGCCAGCCATCTCCTCAAATTATGATAGCAGGGCTTTATCACCTGTCATATGCCTGGAGCATCCATTGTGTATGATCCATATGACCATCTTCTCTTTTCCCTGCATACAATGAGGATTAAGTATGTTTAGCTACCCAAGCAGTGTTGGGTACTTTCTTCTTGTTAACAGATTTTGTAGAAGTAGAATTTGATGATTCAGAAAGAACAATGTTCTATGATTGATTTGCATGTTCCTTTTTAGCTGCAGACTCAAATTTAACTTATTTGAGGTCTACTCTCAGCTTATGGCAACTTTTAATCACTTGTATGTTTCAAGGAATGCAATCAAACTTGTCACAGAATTAGTAGGGATCTACAGCCTTTGCTTCATTATACTTTCATGCTCCCACTCCTGGCTTACTAACAACCTTTTTGCAACATTGAGTTAAATGATTCATAGAGGCACATTGTTGACATTATTTCTTGGGAGCATCTGCAACAAATGCAAAGTTATTGCTTTTGTTTACTCCAATCTTCCCATTCATGTTCCTCCTTTTCTTTCCTGCATTCTCAGTTTTAATCTCCTTGACTGGTGTCTTAGAACCTTGATTGACTATGGGCTTCTTTTTAATTTCAGCAGCAGGAGTGTTTTCATCATTTTTCTTTTCAGCATCCTCATATTCAATCTCCTGCTTAATTACCAGCTCATTCTCATTAAAATTAACCTCACTTGCTTTGAACAAAGGTGCATCAACTTTCCTCAGCATCACTAGGACATCTTTATTTTCAATTGCTTTTCCGTTGTCACCTTCACTTTTCTTGTTGTTGTTCAAAGCATCATAGTCCAAACCAATAGCTATGTTAGCACATGGTTTGTTCTTCTCATGGTAATGACCAACCAACTGAGATGCATTTCTGAATGACTTCAGTTTTACCTCATTCTTCTCTAGCTTTTCCCTAAACATAACTTCAATTTCACTAGCACACATTATATTATTCTTCAAATATTCATTTTCTTGCTTGATAGTTTCAAGCTCAACAAGCCACGGTTCTAAATCTTATTTCTCAATCTCAAGCTTCTCAGTTATTTTTGACAGCCTACTCACTTCCTCAGTAGCTGCCACCATGCTTGTGTGGATATGAAACATCTCTACACTTATCCTTTCAACCATTTATTTATATTGGCTTGTATTTAAATTAATTGTAGTTATAGTTGGTACCTCTGATTTTGATGAGGATGATTCTCCTTGCTCAAGAGCCATTAGTGCATAGTTTCCAAACTCTTCATTCTCATCTTCATCATCAATATCATCCCAACTTTTGCCTTCTGCAGTGTAAGCTTTTCCAGACTTTTTCTTCAAGAGAGCTTCATACTTTGCCTCCAATTCCCGATAGGCCTTGTCCATCTTCACCTTCTTAGGCTTCCTATACTCAGTAGCAAAGTGACCCAATGCATCACAGTTGAAGCACCTTATCTTCGATATGTCAACAGATGCAGTTTTTTAGCCACCTTTGCTAGCTAAGTTATACTGAGCTTTTGGTTTCCAATTGTTGTTGTTGGAAGACTGTCCCTTGTTCTTGAAAAATGTTGGCTTCTTAACTCTAATGTTAGAGAATTTCCTGGCCAAGTAAGCTATGGATTGGTCCATTTCATCTAGCTCATCCAAGGTGTAGTATTCAGCTTCCTCCAGTTCCAAAATAACTTGCTTCTGAGGTCCTTTGTTCTTTTGTTCCACAGTTTAACTAACTAAAACTTGAGTGTCTTGTTCATCTTCACTTGCTTCACTGTCATTAACAACCAAGGCACTAGAACCATCAATCACATGTCCTAGGTTTACCTTTAATGACTTTCTTTATAACATTTCAAGTTCATAAGTTTTCAAGATCCCATACAACACTTTCAGGGTCATTTAGCTCAAGTCTCTTCCTTCTCTAATGGTTGATATCTTCTATTCAAGGTGGTCAGGAAGAGCTATCAAGAATTTTAGGTTAACCTCCTCAGCTTTAGAATATTTATCATGAAGTTGCAAGTCAGTTATCAATTTATTGAATCTCACAAAAACTTCGGTAATTCCTTCTTTGGACTTTGCCATGAATCCCTCATACTGAGACACCAGTATTCTCCTTTGGTTGGATCTAAATTTCTCTGTACCTTCACACAAAATCTCAATCTTCTCCCAAATCTATTTGGCTGTGTCACAATTGAAAATATTGTTGTACATAACATTGTCAAGTGACTCTATTAGAAATAGTTGCAGGCCACTATCCAGGGAGACTTTTTCCTTTTCAGTTTCAGTGTATTGTGAAGGGTCTTTAGGGGAATAATGAGCTGGGATAACCATATCTCCATCATTAGATTCATCAACCCTTTCCATGGGGGTGAAAGGGCCATTCTTGAAAATCTGAATATATAATGGGTTGGCCATCCTTATGAACATCATCATTTTCTATTTCCAAAGTATATAGTTGATTTTAACAAAGGCTGGTATCTTGAATGTGTTTTCTTTATTTTTAGCCTTTTTCCAACTTGTTTGGATATGGTGAACAAAGCAGTTTATAATTTCTAAAGATATTATGTTAGCAGAATGAAGACAACAAGCACAGCAAACACAATATTTCAAAACTCACTTAATTTGTATTAATTAAGTTTGTATTGCTACAAATTCTAAGTTCTTTAAAATAAAAGAACTCAGCTTCTTTCTTGAGAGAGTTCAAGAAAATATAGATCTGTTTGTTACATTTGTAACAAAGGACCAGTGTTTACTTTATAGATCAGTAAACACAGGTTTACACAGCATGCAATAAGATGTACTAAACCCTTTTCTAAGTTATCTCTAATTCTTTCTATTTTTGGCTCAGTAAATCCTTACAAATCTTGTATGTCTATGACCTTCCTTTGTCAGTTAATCTTGGACCTTGATCTTGCACTCTTCAAGCTGCTTTTGTAGACTTTTCAATCTAAGTTATTAGATCGTTTGTTGATTGATAATCTTGAATCTTTAACTTTTCTGCATTTTTTACTTGAGGTTCATATCGAGATCTCCAGTTTATATTGTAGAGAAATGACATCTCGATAGGTATAATGGCTTATCGAGATCCATGAGTTCTCTATAAGTGTCTTTGACTTGTCAAGGTCCCTAAGTTCTCTATAAGGGAACTTGGTTTGTCGAGGTCTCCAAATTTCTGCATGTAGAAATGACTTGTCGATATCTCGGAGATCTCTATATGTATTTTGACTTGTTGATATCTCTGAGATCTCTAATGAGAAATTGACTTGTCCATATCTCCAATCTTCATATGGTCATTTTGACTTGTCGATATCTCTGAGTTCTCTATATGCAGAAGTGACTTGTCGATATCTCTGAGATCTCTATATACATTTTGACTTTTAGATTTTTCTGATATCTCTAATGATAAATCGACTTGTCTCAAATCTTCATTTGACTTGTCGATATCTCTGATACTTCTCTATAAGCCATTTTGGACTTCCCGATAAGTCATTCTGGAGTTCTCGAATGACTTCTCTATATGACTTGATATGTGACTTGTAGATATCTTGACTTAGAAAATTTTTCGTAAAACAGATTTATTCAACTCTAAGCTTCTTCATCTTTTCTCTGAGCCATGATCTTTGCTTGATCTGCTTCCTGAGTTTATTCTTAGGCTTGAGACTATTTACAGAAAAATACTCCAGTCTAATCTTTATCCTTTTTACATACTCAAGTAATACAATACATAATACAGATTTAGAGTTTCATACAACTAAATCTTAGGGTTGTCAATGTGACTTAGTCTTGTTATAATATAGGCATGTCTTGCACAATATCGTTCATCCTGTGAATTTCTTTAAGTTCGCAGGACCCAAATTAGTTTGGGTACTAAATAAAACTTGATTCATAATGTAGATAGGGCACAAGAAAGGTGAAGGGAACTATATGGATTATGAAATATGGATGTTTAACATACAAGAGTTCGAGGATAGAGCCCTGTTATCAGAAGTGGATAACTAGGCTAGCCCGTTAGTAATCATTGGAGATAACAGCAATGGAATCACTACAAGACATGGCGTGAAATCAATAATGCCATAATTCTCTTTATATTTAAATGCATATATTTGTTGAATATTTGTTAAATTTTATATATTGTGTTTCTTACTTTAGTAGTTTAATTTATGGACTGAAGCAATTTAACTTTATTATTTGCTCCATAAGTCAAATTATTAAAATAATGGCACCATCACACTATTGAGAATCTTTTTCAGAAGTTAGTGATGAGATGAGTAGTATCACACTTCTGATACTTTTTTTTAGTGGTTAGTGATGATATTGGTAGCACCATAAACTTTTGATGTTTGTATCATAAGTTAGTGGTGATGATTTTAGCACAATAAACTTTTATTAAATCTAGTTACAATTCTTGTTAATGGTTTTATCACTAGTACATGGTGAGTTGTGTAGCACTATAAACTTGAATAAACTTTTTGACAATTTTTGTTAATATTTTTATCACAAGATGGTGGTGAGATTTTGATCATAGTGAATTCTTTTAAATTATTTTTTCTGAAAAACTCATTAAGGTCAAAATTAATTGTGTATCATAATTGAACATAATTCAATTTTTTCAATTTTCATATAGAATCTAACAATTAGTGAATTCTTGTTGAATATCATAATTGGTAGTAGACTTAGTGATAATGAATCATGATTGATTATGTTAGGTCCGTAATCAACTGTAAAGGGGGGTGAATAAAATTTAGGCTATCAAATCGACAAAGCTTCAACAAAATCAACAGTTTTTATATTAACAGATAAAAAATGATTACAAACGTACTCTCTCAAAAGGATGAACAAATATCCTTAAAAGCTGCTAGGTTATGCGAATGATATAACAATGTTCGCAATGCTTATAGAATTAACCTAATATGTGCATTATATAGAGCACAATTACGCAATCAATTAGGAATCATATTCAATTACAGTAAGGAAACTTATCCATGTATGATTGCTTCTGACATAAAGTCCTTCACCGCCTTGAATTTCTGCTTTCTTTTTCTCCTTGAATATCTACTGAGGTGACAAATCATGATGACATTATTTGCTGATCATCAAGTACTGATATAAGTAGTGATAACGTCAATCTTCAGTAAATACTGATATAAGTCCTGAAATGAACTTCTGATAGTTTCTGTCCACATATAATTAATTAATCTAACAATCTCCCTCAACTTGTGCATTATGGAAATATTTATAAGTTCCAATTGATGTTGTCAAAACTATCTAAATGCAGTAATCAGGTAAACAAATTCATTCTTACTTCAGTGAATATCAGACTTTACTCTTCATTCTTAACTCTAACACAGTCTGGAAAATCTTCAAGAAACTTCCTTAGCAGATTTTCTTCCATTACATCCAAATACCATTGCATCCTCTGTTTATGTTCTTTCAGTTCATCTGTTGATTCATCATTTTGATAGTTGGCAGCCCTGAGATTATGTAACTTTGAATTTCCAAGAGATAGATCATCCAGATTCAGAAATCCAATTTTCTTTCCATCAGGATTAAAGGTTAAAACTATAGTCCCTAGACTCATTTCTATCTTGGCTCCTCCAATAGGCATATCAATATCATATTCATTTTGATCAATGTACTTTGGAATGTAGTTAGATTTGTAAGGCATTCCTCTCTGTTTTAACTGTATCATATTCTTTATGAATGCAGACCATCTAGGAGTTACAAAATTAGTTATCTTGAGAATTTTAACAATACGTTCCAATTCCTGCCATGGTTTGTCTCTTAACTATTCTTGTGTCAACCTTTAGTTTCTCCCAGACTCCATAAAATAAATCATTTTCTCTTCAACATGATCAATAACAATTTACATCGATATGATCTTCTGTAAGTCTTGAAGCATTACATTGTCTCCAATTTCTATCAAATTAGCATGCTTGCTTAAATTTAAAGCATCTTCTACAAATGGATCATCATTTAATCTTCCAAGACCATTTGTAATTTCAGGTCTTTTAGAGTGAGAACTTCCACTTTAAATCTTCTTTAATGTTTCAGAAGAATCTCTTCTAGGTGTTGGTTTCTTGATTTTCAATAGTAGCTTTTTCTTTTCTTCATAAGTAAGTTATGGTTTATCAGAGACTATGTCTTCAGAATCAGAATTTGATAAATTAGCTTAAATTGGGTTTTAGAAATCAACAACATGAGTAGAATCAGAGGCTGTGATTGGTTGAATAACAACTTCTTCTTTAACTTGAGCAATATAAAAGGTTAATTTCATTTTTTCAACCCAGTTAGCTCCATGAATCTTCCTTCTTTGGTGAGCTTGGTTGATTTCTTCTTTTTCAGCTATTTCATCAGTATCAAAAGATTTAGCAACTATATATATTGGATCTATCAGTATTTATGATTTAGTTGCCTTAGATACTAATTTCTTCTTTTCAACAGCTTTGGCTTTAGGATTTGAAAGCTTTAATTTCTCTCATATCTTCTCTTTACCTTTATGCTTCCAATCGGCAGTTATGATAGCTTGAGATCTGAAACATCTTTCAGCATCTGCCTGACTTTCCTCCCTTATGAATACACCTTTGGTTGGTCTGTTAGAATAATCATCTCCATAAATATATTGAGAGATAACAACAATATCAGCATCTGCTGTCTTCACAGAATTCTTGAAGTCTTCCTCCATTTGCCTTAGCTGTTCTAGATCAACTCCAAGATTTTCTCTTTCAAAAATTCTTCTACTCACCTCAGAGTCAAATGCTTGAACCTTTGGATCCTTGTAGAATAGATTTGACTTTCTTCCTTTTACTTTCAGAGTTTGAAGATACTGACTTACTTCTGCACCAGCTTCTATCTCCATAATACCTTGGTCTTCATCAGCAGTTGTGACTTGTAAAGATCGTTGCATTGTTGTAGTCACAGTCAGTTCTTCAACTCTTATATTTCTTCTTTCACTTTCTCCACCTTGTCTAGATTTAGACCTAGTGATTGCTTTTGATGAACCACTAATTCCAACTAGCTCTTCACTTCTTCTCCTTTCACTATCCTTCTGTCCCCCCTTATTACCTCCATCAGGATTTTCATCATCGGTACAATGTCAGCTGCTTGCATTTAGATTGAACAATTTTCTCCCCCTTTTTGGCATCATCACCAATCAGTAGAAAAAGAATCAGCTCCATTGAATTATGTACCTCTGTAAGTTGATCAGATATTTTAATTTGCTTAACTTCCAATCTAGCTTGATTAGCTGCAATAGAAGTTTGTCTGTAAACTACTGGTGCAATTTGTTTCGCAATTTCCTGATGAGTAGTCATCCTTGAAGCAAAAAATGATTCTTTGATCTGATTGATTTGAGAAGTATTTACTTCTTGATCGGTATGTAAGGATCTGACAAGTAAAGTAGATGCTTTGAGATGAGTCAGTATATCAGGATTTTGAATTCTCTGTTCAGCTGTTTCTAGATGTTCAATAGCATTTGTTCTAGAAATAGTATAATATTTCATATTTTCAGAGGTTATTATTATTATTGTTTGAATGATTTTATATTATTGTTTAATTTGGAGGGAATAAAATTATGGATATTTTATTTTTGTTTGATGAGTTCGTGTCATTCAATGACCCAATATGCTAATTGTTAAATTGTATCAATCCTTGTTAATTTATGAAAATATTTACTTAAATGTATTATTTTGAAAAGTTTATTTGAAAGCCGATCATTTTATTGATATCGGTAAATTGAGTTCGTTTTGTAATATTAGGGATTGAGTGAATATTCAGTCACCCATATCTTGTATGTAATATTAATTGTGTATGACTCAGTTGTGATTGAGGATTATTTGTATTGTGAATTACTGAGTCGTATCGTTTTGTTTGTTTTTAAAAGTGATTTTACTGGAAATTTATTTTCATAAATATTTAAATTATCTTTAAAATTATTTTTATGATTTTATAATTTCAATAATTATTTATAGGAATTTATAAAATTTAGAAAGTAATCTTTCATCAATTATTTATCCGTAAATGATTATTCTAATTGTATATAAGTGTAAATTCAGTATTAAATTCAAGAATGTTTCAAAAATTATGAAACTTCTATTTTACTAGTATTTGAATATTTCGAAAATTATAAAATTATTTCAGAAATTTTCCGGGTTATATTCACCCCCACGTTTATTCGTTAACTCGTAAAATGCGGGTATGATGCACAATTCAAAAATATTTTAAAAATTATGAAAATTTTATTTTATTAGTTTTTAAATATTCCGAAAATTTTAGAAGTATTTCGGTAATATTTCGAGTTAGTTTCACTCGTAAGTTTCTTCCTTAAATCTTGAAATGCGGGTCTGATGTTAGATTCAAAAGTATATTTAAAATTACAAAATTTTTATTCTATTAGTTTTCAAATATTTCGGGAATTTTAAAATTATTTTGGAAATTTTTCAGGTTATTTCACCCGCAAATTTGTTCGTTAAAATACAAAACTCGAGTTAAAACTAGGCTGCCCGGAGATAAATGTTACACTTATTGTACTCCTGTTAATTAGTAAAACGTGGTAGATGCTTATTACCTACATTTTCCACTTGTTGAATAAAAAAACAAAAACAAAAGAAAAAAAAACAAAAATAAAATAAGTATGTGCGTGTGTACATAGACCAAAGCCCCCTTCTATTATCCAATATCCACCGCCACCTCCCCTCCAAACTCTTTGTATCTCCACTCTGCTATGCTTATATATATTCAATCTTTGAAAATTCATATTTCATAAACTGTCCGTCCAAATTTCAATTGTTATATATATAAACGATCAATACTTCGATACCTACGCATAGGTATATATATTGCAAGCTTTTGAGAAGAAAATTTTCGGGGTATAGTTTCCGTTTTAATTTATTTTCGGCGCGTAAAAAAGGAGTTTGACGGTGCTGGTTACTCCACATGGCACCTCAGCGTATATATGTCTATGGCTATTAATTTCGGTTTTTTTGGGGATATTTTCCGGACATCATATAATCTCTTGGGGTGATCAGAATTATTTTCGGTAACGATTTCGAAATTCCGCTTTTGTACTTGGGTATATTATAGCATGATAGTATTTATATATTTATTTCATAAAATTTAGGAGTTGTTGTAGAAGTTGCTTTTGGTCGTATTTTTTTCATTTCTGGCGTGTTTATACGTGCAAATATAAATTATGGTGCGTTTTAAATATGTTGATTTTATTAGAGTATAGTCGGATTGTATCGTTTGAGATTGATTTTAAGGGGTTCTGACCCCGGGGGGAAAGTCCGTGTTACAAAGACGTTATTTTGATTTTTTTTTGTAAAATATCTATTTTAATTTCAAATCATTATCTTTTATTATTTTTGAAAACTATAATTTGATTTAATTATTTATAATTTTTTTGATTAATTATTTATTCATTTAATTGATCGATTAATTCATTTAATCGATTAATTTTATTTATAAATAGTTGAATGAAGTGTAATTATTTATAATTGAGCCAAATAATATTCTAAAATTATTTTGAGCTTTTAAAAAATATATTTGGGTATTTAAAAATCAATTAATATCATTATTAATTGATTTATTCTTATTTAATTCATAATAAATATACTGTTTGTCCATTTAATACGAAACGAACGCGTCTAGACTCAGAAAAATATTCTACATCTATTAAAAATACTTTCAACACACAAATTCTTTTGTTTCAAGGTTTCTTGTTTTGCGAGTCGTTCTGAGTCGATTATTGAGCAATAAATCATATTTTTGACCCGAGTTCAGTTTTAAACATACCGAGTCGAATCTTTTAACGAACCGAGTCATGTGTGATTTGAATTATATGATACGTGGATTATCTGATTACGTGCTATGTGAATTACGTGTGTATGTGAGTCAAGATTCTTGTGCTTGACTGTTTTCCTTATGTGTGGGCTATCGTATGGGTAGACGATAGAGTTTTGACGCGAAATTCATCAAATAATTATTGCTTAGATGATTAACATACTATATGTTAATTATAGATGCGGGTCGTTCAAGACGATCAGAAGTAAATGGTGGATAAAGAATGAAATGGAATTCGATATCTGGCTTCTAGCAATCGCAGGAGCAGCACATCAGTGAGTTATTGAAATAGAAACACATCGAGATCATGAAATGTCAGACTGAGATAACCGTGATATTGCGAGTGTGCCTAACTGCTAAAAATCAAAGGCAAGTTTTCTACGTTATTCTAATTCCAGAATAGTTCAATATTCTACATATCCAACTGTTTATGATTATGCAAGTATTATTTCTCTATTCCTAGTTCATAATAGATAAATGTTTTACATATCGCTGAGTTAAATATTTGTTATGCAAGTACTCTTCTGCTATTCCAAGTTTAGAATAGTTAAGTGTTTTTACTTATCCAATCACTGGATTTATAAATATTTTAGATTTTGAGAAAAATGATTTGGTTGCGAGCATTCCTTCCCGAGTAAATGGGGGAATAAAATTTATATGGGTGTCGATTTTTATGACCCCTTTTAATAAAATGTTTTAAGATTGGATGGTAGCGTAAGAGGCCGTGGCGGTGGTCCAGTGTGAGCTATGTATTATACTTGTTTATAATACCTTGCTAGGCCAATATGTGCCTTGGGTACCCATTTATTTTGTTGGATATGCTTCGACATACCGGTGTTGCTCCGCGGCTGATCACCGGAGGCAACATACTGTCGTTCGAGGATTCCAATCTAAATTTTCTTTATTGTTTTGATAATCATATAATAAATGATTTATCAAGTATTTCGGTTTTGGATAAAATGTGAACTGCAGTTTTAATTCAGTTTTCGGGTTGATATTGATATTTAGTTTGTTGATAAATATCAAAAGTGATACTAATATAAATAATTGATGTTGACTTTAGTATGGGATGTTGTAAGCATTAAAGTTCATATTGATATCTAATTTAATATGACATCAAAATGGATATTAATATCAAGAGTTGGGTTTTGAATGAGTTTATGATTCATTTCTTAATCATTATTTCATGTTATTGTTGTTTACGATATTTCTGTAAACACTGTTTTATGAGTTTTATTTTCGTCAAGATTCAAAGTATTTCTGAATCCTTTCACTCAAATTATCTAAAGGGTTTTGAATACAAATGAGAAACCAATTTCTGGGATTCCTTAATTAAAATTTTCTGATTCAACAATTATGATTTTAAACGTTCCGCTCTAGTGCAGATGTCGGTTTTATATCAAGAAGACCATATACATGCTATAATGAACTTGCTGAGCATTTCTTTCGCTCATAATTGCCTGTTTTAAATTTAACCTTCCAGTGAGGAATGACTTGCGCTGTTTAGCCACGTAAATCGAGAAAGCAAAGAAGAAGTTTTTGGAAAGTGGTTGGCCCAGGGTTTCCGGAACTAGTGTAAGTTCTGTTGGGTAAAGCTTTTTGTATATATATTATAGTTGTATTATTGTATAATTGGGCCTAGTATACTTCTTTTCGAAGTTATACTAGCGGGTTTAGTATTGAGTTGAAATTTGTTGAAAAGCGTTTTAAAATAAAGAGAAAAATTTATTTATGGAAATTTAGAATTCTTGTTTCTAGAACTGTAATCTTAAAAAGATCTTGGTGTAGTTTGGGGTCACAAATGCAATATTTCAACCGTTGGCATTTATGTATTGATTTAACAGGTTAATTTGGATTGAGGTTTCATCGTGATGACCAAATCCCCTGACCCCGGATTTGGGGGTGTTACAAATAGGATATGTATCATCTTTCCATTTAGCATTCCAGTTAGCATCAAAATAATCCTGCTTCTTCTTGGCATTTAACTCCTTCAGCTTGTATTGCCTTACATGATTAGACATATCTTCAGGAAAGAAATGATCATCCTCAGGATCTGTAAGAGCATTAGAAAAATTAGCTTCTTCACCATCATTAGATTCTCCCGTTACAACCGGATTTTGCACTATTTGATGAACTTCAACACCAGTTTCAACATGTAAGATAGAATTAGAAATAGGTGCAGTATATGATCCAGCAGCTTGAGAAGCTTCAAAACTATCAACACTTAACTCCATATCTTCAAGAATTGTAGATAAATAAACTGGAGCTTCTAAATGTACTTCCAGAACCTCAGTTCCTGTAGAGTGCTGTGGTGATCCTATCATAGATGAATCTTTAAGAGTGGACTGTTGTGCTACTTCATCTTCAGCAACAACAGGGATTACTTTGGGTGGTAGAATAGTAGATTGAATAGACTATTTTTCTGTAAAAATAGGGATTGCTACATGTGGTAGAATAGTAAATTGAATGGACTGCAAGAAAGTATCACTATTTAGACCTGCAGGGAGATTATTTTCACTTGGTACACCAGAGTTTATCAAAGTGTCAATAGGTTATTGTTCAGTAGTTGTTTCATGTGTACTTTGTGCACCTACAAATTATAACAAGTAACACTTAATCTCTCTATTCTTTTAAATTAGTCTCACTACTCCTCACACCACACAGCTCATGAATTTTAATAATCAGAGTTTCCTCACAAGGATTACTAATTTTTATCTCTCATCTACCTCTCCTTTTTCCAGGAAGGATCATGCCTCTCTTTAATTCTGTTTTTCTCTAAATCTTTTCACACAACTCACAGAAAAGCTCAGATAATTTGTCTTACAGAAATAAGAGGTGGCTAAAAATGGGTGATCCGTGGTCATACAACTAGAGGTAGTCCTTAAATAAAGTCTAGAAATAATCATACCAACAAGAGTTATAACATGCATAATAAATGCTGAGAATACCAAATCAGTTTTTAGAATAAATGCTGATAAAGTAAATACAGTATTTATACCTTGTGAATCTAAAGTCATAATTGATCTCACAGTTAAGACTGTGGTTATGACAGTTGTTGTTCATCAATAATGAGAACCACCATTTGAATTGGAGAGGATTTGATCAGGTTACTGTCATGTACCATGATCTCAAACCTTGTTCTTCTTGCAAAGAACTAATACTTGAATATGTTATTGAAAGCTTTCACAGGGTCTTCAGTAAAAACTGATGAAACCCTTATGTTTCTGTTGGTGTCATAAAGATCTACCTCAACATGTAGTCTCTTACTAACTAAAATTTGTTTCTGAGTGGTGAGCATAATTTTAAGAACTATATCACCTGATTTTGGCAATATTTGAGAAATGGATTCAAGTGTTTCAGTTGTAAGAAGAAATTTAAGATATAAGATATGTGATTTTGAGATTGAGTGTGGACAACGTTTTTGGAGAGAAAAAGAAAATTTCAAAAGTATGTCCAGAATAAACATTTTAGATAGATAAGTACACTTAAATGTCTATTCAGGACATACTTTTGAAATTTTATCAGTCAATACTAGTTTGACCAATATCAAAATTTAATACTACTGTCAGGATATATTAGTCAAAGCAAGTTTAACTAATATTAGAGCATATACACATAATCAGTAGTTTAACATGCAGCTATCAGCTAGGATTCATAGAAATTAATTGCACGTTATCATGGCATCAGAATTTAACACAATAATTAGTATCTAACAAGTACTGACACATAATAAGATACCATGCTTCAACTATTAGTAGTTATTCCTTAATTATCAGAGTTTGAGAAATATCATGATATCATTCCCAATTCATTCACCAGTCTTGTGAAAGTAGCTTCACAAAGAGGTTTGGTGAATATATCTTCTAATTGCTGCTCTGCTGGAACAAAGACCAATTCCACTGTACCTTCTTCCCCATGTTCCCTTATGAAATGGTACATGATGCTGATGTGTTTAGTCATTTAATTTTGCACTGGATTTCCTGTCATTGCAATAGCACTTTGATTATCATAATATATAGGAATAGCATAATAGTCTAACCTATAATCCAGTAATTGATTCTTCATCCATAGAATCTGAGCACAAGCTTCCTGCAGCAATATATCCAGCTTTTACATTTGATGTGGAAATTGACTTTTGTTTTTTGCTATACCAAGAAACCAATCTTCCACCAAGAAACTGGAAGCTTCCAGAAGTGCTTTTCCTATCTATTTTGCATCCTGCAAAATAAACATCTGAATATCCAGTTAGCTTAAAGTCTGAATCTCTAGGATACCATAATCCCAAATTCATGGTGCCTTTGAGATATTTAAAAATTCTTTTCACAGCTAACAGATGAGGTTACATTAGATATTTAAAAATTCATGATACCTCTATAGTTAGTTTTATCTACTGAAGAACCAATATTTAAATCTAACTTGGTTGTAGTGGTCATGGGAGTTGATGCAGTTGAGCAGTCTTGCATTCTAAATATTTTGATCAAATTCCTAGGGTATTTGTATTGATTTATGAAGATTTCTTCATCAGTCTATTTTACTTATAACCCCAGAAAATAACTTAATTCTCTCATCATACTTATTTGATACCTAGACTGCATTAGTTTTGCAAATCTCTCACAGAGTTTACCATTAGTAGATCCAAAAATGATATTATCAACATATATCTGTACTAATAACAAGTCCTTTCCATGATACTTATAAAAGAGAGTTTTTTCAATTGTACCTCTTCTGAAACCACTTTCTAATAGAATTAGAGCTAGTGTTTCATACCAGGCCCTTAGAGCTTGCTTCAGTCCATAGAGTGCTTTATCCAGTAAGTAGACATGATCTGGATACTTTGGATCAGTGAATCCTGAAGGCTGTTTAACATAAACTTCCTCTTCAAGTTATCCACTTAGAAACGTATTCTTTACATCCATTTAGAACACCTTAAACTTCTTATTAGCATCATAAGCTAGAAAAATTCTTATTGCCTCAAACCTTGCAACTGGAGCAAAAGTTTCATCATAATCAATGCCTTCTTACTATGAATAGCCCTTTGTAACCAGTCTTGCTTTGTTTCTTATTACAATTCCCTCAATGTCAATTTTCTTTCTGAACACCCACTTTGTGCCAACTACTGATCTGTTCTTTGGTCTTGGCACAAGAGTCCATACTTTGTTCCTTTCGAATTCAATAAGCTCATCTTACATTGCTGTAACCCAATCAGCATCTTTAAGAGATTCTTCCACCTTCTTGGGTTCAGTTTGAGATAGAAAATAATGATAGAGACATTCATTTTAAGTGGCTTTTCTGGTTCTTACACCACTATCAGGATTTGTAATGATTAAGTCAGTTGTGTATGACTTCGACCATTTTCTTGCAGATGGAAGTTGACTTCTTGAAGAAGAACCTCCCCCTTGATCCATGAACTCTCTGTTATTTCTTTGACTAGTACCACTATCATGTCCTGATGTTCCCCCTGAATCAGTGTTCCCATTTTTATTAGTATTTGACTCATCAGAAATTGAGGAATGAGAGTCTGATGACTTATCTACTGATGTTCCTTGAGTTGAATCACTTGCAGAAGTCTTTGGATTTGAATCATGTTGCTCCCCCTCAACATATGCTTCATTGTTAGAAGTATTTCCACTGTTATGTGTATTATCAGAGCTTTAAGTGATTTCAGGATTTACTGTATCAAGATCAGGATTTAAGAGTCCAGTATATAGTACTTCATTTTCAAATCTCAAATCATCATGGTCATCTACATCTTTTAGACCTGTAATCTTCTTATCATCGAAAGTCACATGTATAGATTCCATGATTGTCCTTGCTTTCAGGTTGTAGACTCTGAACACATTTGTAGACAATGGATATCCCACAAAAATTCCTTCATCATTTGTTAGATCAAATTTGGTCAGCTGCTGTACATGAGTTTTGAGAATAAAACACTTACAACCAAAAATGTAAGAGAATTTCAAATTTGGCTTCTTTCTCTTCACCATCTCAAATGGCGTTTTTCCATTTCTGTTGATCAATGTTGCATTTTGTGTGAAGCAAGCAGTTTGCACAGCCTCAGCCCAGAAGTAGGTAGGCAATCTTGCTTCCTCTAGCATGGTTCTTGCAGCTTCTATGAAAGTTCTATTCTTTCTTTCAACAACTCCATTTTGTTGTGGAGTTCTAGGAGCAGAAAACTCTTGTTTTATCCCCTTGAGTTTACAGGACTCTTCCATAGAACTATTCTTGAATTCAGTTCCATTATCACTTCTGATGATCTTCAATTTGTATGTTGACCCTTTTTTCAGCTTTCGTACATGATCAAGAAGAATGGATGGAGATTCATCCTTGGTGTGCAGAAATACACCCATGTATATCTTGTATATTCATCAACAACTACGAATGCATACCTTTTCTTGGAAATTGACATAACATTTACTGGACCAAGGAGATCAATATGAAGTAGATGATATGGTTCAAGAATGGAGGATTAAGTTTTACTCTTGAAAGATGTTTTCCTTTGCTTGGATTTCTGGCATGAGTCACATAAGCCATCAGGAGTAAACACTGAATTGGGTAATCCTCTTACAAGACCTTTCCTCACAAGTTCATTGATATTGTTAAAATTGAGGAGACAAAGTCTTTTGTTCCAGTTCCAACTTTCTTCCATAAATGTTCTACTAGGTAAACAAACTTCTAATTCATCAGTATTTGTGGAGACCCTGGCTTCAAATAAACTACCATATCTTAAACCAGTCATTGCAATCTAGCCATCATACTTACTGACAATTTCACAATGCTCCTCATAGAAGTTCACATGGTAACCTCTGTCACAGATTTGACTCACACTGATCAGATTATGCTTGAGTCCTGCAACCAGAGCTACATTTTCAATGATGACATTTCCAATTTTTATTTGCCATATCCTAAGATTTTTCCTAAGTTGCCATCTCCATAAGAAATACTTGGGCCAGCTTTCTCCTCAAATTCTGATAGCAGGGATTTATAACCAGTCATATATCCTGAGCATCCACCGTCCAAGACTAGAGTATTCCTCCTGTTACCCTGCAATCAGTATTTGAAATCAGTTAGTGTTTTTAAGGACCCATACTTGTAACGCCCTCTAGAACTGGGGTATAAGTCTGGGGGTTACTAGCTAATCACCAAACCTGTACAATCTGATTAACAAATAATAAAGAAATGTATCTAAACCCCTTTAACACTAACCAGGATCTTTTTAGGTTGAATTATGAAAACAAGAACCACTAACTACTTTATTACAAACCAAATTCAAAATCTTACAACTCTCTTTATTACAAACCATTGTTTAACCAGTTTTAAACTAATTTCATCTGTTATTCAAACACACACGCTAACTATCTGCACTCCACCTGATCGGGCAACTCAAAGCTTTCTTCCTGGATTGGGATCAACACCTTGGGTATAAGAGGATCCTGAGGCTTGACCCGCTTCTTTACCACTCGAGTCCTGATGGGTTTCATATTCCTTCTTAACTGAAAATAATAAGGTGAATAACAACAAAAAGGGGTGAGCCAAAAATTGCTCAACAAGTCCACAAAATATGAACAGTGTTAAAATAGTTTAACTGAATCGGTAACCTGGGTATATCTGCAAAGATATAACCCCGCGAGAATAGAAAGAAGGCCACTGCTGGCGAGTACAAACGAACTAAACTAGACACAAGTTCGCATATATACCCTGTTGATCAGCCAGGATACAGTGCCGATCTATATCCCACTATATAGATCCAATCGGGCACCCAGGCACTACGGCCCATCTCAAGAATTCAGTTATGTCTCGGTCCTTAGGATTAAGTAAACTTATCCCCAAAAGTATCACTATCCAGTCCATGGAGTAGCAACCGGAATAATCGGTATGCTTTGATATATTTTAATCACCATAATATATTAATATATGTGAGTAACAATTGGAATATGAATAAGAAATTCAAGGAAAAGGAGAAATCAAGAATCGAAATGAAATATGAACAAGAATCAAAAGAGTGCAAGCGTGATAAGAATCTGAAGAAATATCACTATTCTGAAAGTAGAATAGGGGAAAAACTTGCTTTCTGCGCGAATCACTTCAATTATATCACCTTCGTCTTTCACCGGCTCAACTTGCCTTGCTGGCTTACCTTCTGTTAGAGAAATAGACTGGTTTAGTCATTTCGTACTTCAATTGAATCTTGAACCGACTTCACATCGTTCCTATTGTCTACCCATGCGCTTATGACTGACTCGTATATTATATATTAGCAAATAAGACTCGATTAACCATATAATACACATAAGCACATAATCATTTTTATAGTTAAAATAATTTTTAGAATCAAAATCGACGTGTTGATCGCTCAACAGATCATTATCTGACTCGTTTCCTATTTTTCGAAATTCTTCGGACTCGTCTCGGCACGCGATTCAACTTATAATCAAACAAATAACAAAGTCAATTAAATTCTAGAAGAAATTAGGTTTTAATTTTATTTTTAAGAAAAGAATTCATTTTTCTGAGTCAAAGCGCTTTCGTTTCGCTCGAATCGGACTAACGGTCTATTTAATATCAATTAAACACGGAAAATTCAATTTATTATTCTATATAAATAATTATTACTAATTTTTAATTACTAAAAATAATTTTTAAATAATTATGTAAGAAAAATTACAATTAAAAATGATTTTTCTATAATTTTTGGAATTAAAATGAATTTATTATGATTTATTGAAATTTATTTGATTAATTATCAAAATAATTAATCATTTTTAAATAATTAATAAATAATTATTAATTAATAATTAATTAAAAAATAAATAAATCTGATTTTTAGAAAATATTTCAGAATTATTTATAATATAAATCAATTAATTAAATAATTAAATAATCAATTTATAAAATAAATAAAACTGAATTTTAAAATTAATAAAAATAAAATAAAAATAAAAATTCAGAAACATTTGTCAGAAAATAAACTCTGACAATTTCAGAGCAAACACGGGTCAACTGGACGGGTCAAACGGGTCACAATTCGGGTCATGAAGAACATGACCGGATTTTTCCAGAATCCGGCCACTGGCCAGGATTCCGGCGAGTCAAAATCAGGCCAAAAACACAACTGTTTGATGTGTTTTCATAGGGTTTCAATCCCAAATCACTTCACCAATCTGTTTCAGGCCAAACTCGACCAAAAACATCCCTGTAACCACTTCCCCGGCCAAAAACGAAATGAACTCCGGCCAAAATACGAAATCACTCATCTGTACATGAAACTCGATGATTTATAGTACAAATCAAAGCTAAGAACATGTACAATCAAAGCCTAACATCACAAGAACCAAATATTCACAGAAATCACGAAGCTATGTTTTGAAAATTGAGTATAAACCCTAATAATCGTGAATCACTATGCAGGAATCGTTTGTTCAATTAAACACCATGAATCGACTGTAAATCATCTAACAAAGCTATATCAATCATCAAAACATCATAATAACCCTGGAATCAAAAAGTCCTAATTCGAACATAAACCCTAGAAATCGAAAATCAAAAACGATGCATTAAAACATGAAATTGATATCAAAAACAGAAAGAACAGATGAAAACCTTTGATTTGAGTACTCGAATCACACGATTTGATGCTGTAATCAGTGAGAAATCCTTGATTGATTCTTCGACCTGAAACTGTTCTACTCGACCCGGTTTGCAGAGAATTTTAATTATTTTCTAATTTTTGATTAATAATTAATAATAATTAAATAAAAATTAGGCTATTTATAGTGGTGAAATTAATACTCCTAATTAAAATTAAGGCCCTAATTCTACACCTTTTAAAATTAATAAGCCCCTAATTTTATAATTTTTGAGTATTAAAATTTAATTTTTAAATATTTTATATATGCAATATATATGACAAAATTTCCCAAAAATTGTAAATGATGCAAAAATACAAAGATATGGTATAAATGAAAGTCCTATAATTTTATAAAAATAAAAATTTGATTTTTGTGGGGTTTTTAACACCCAATGGGGCCTGAAAAAGCCATTTTCGCAAATCGAGAAAATTTATAAAATGTCTAGATGTTCAGAATAATGCGATGGTAAAAGCCGTTTGATGAATAATAGGGCCCATTGTTTTTAATTGAAATACCTGCTTTAAAATCATGATTCGGGTCGTAAAACTTTTGAAATGAAAGCTATAAATGAAAAATAAAATATCTTAAAAATATCTTAAAAATATCAGGACGACACAGAATGCACGTAACACATAGCAATTAGGGTTTGACAGTTAATTGCACATAAATGACACATTAACACACATAATTTATTATAAATATGATATAATACAGACGTAATTTCCCAGACGTTACATCCTTCCCCACTTAACAGGATTCTGTCCTCAGAATCTCACTCTGAAAATAAATGAGGATATTTTTCTAACATTTCACTCTCAACTTCCCAGGTTGATTCTTCAACCATAGGGTTTCTTCAAAATACTCGCACTAAAGACACAGACTTATTTCTCAACACTTTCTCTCGCTGATTCAAGATTCTATCTTTTCTTTAGTCTGTTGGATTAATTCTGGACCCAAAACCTTGCGTTCCCCAACTTCATCCCAGTATAATGGTGATCTGCATTTTCTTCCATATAACGCTTCGTACGGTGGCATTCTAATGCTTGCATGATAGCTGTTGTTGTAAGAAAATTCAACCAAAGGTAGATGCTCATCCCAACTGCCTTCGAAATCAATCACACAAACTCGTAGCATGTCCTCGATTGTTTGGATAGTTCTTTCACTTTGCCCATCGGTTTGCGGATGATAAGCGGTACTCATGTTTAATTTAGTTCCAAGACATTCTTGAAATTGTCTCCAAAATCTTGAATTGAATCGTGGATCTCAATCAGATACGATAGATATTGGAACTCCATATCGCATCAAAATTTCCTTGAGATACAAGTTACAACGACTCGTATATTTTTGAATTATTTAAATATGTGATTATGGAAATTATTAAATAAATAAAATAATTATTAAATATGTTTCGACGGGTAGTCCGATAAACAAAGGAGATGCTGCCCGATTTCCGGGAAATCGAACTACGAAAATACGGGAGCGTATCCGGTAATTATCGGGATGTTAAGTAAATATATATACTTATACGTTATACGAACTTGATTGTATGTTGCGATGAATGTTCTGTCCAAAACTCAGTAACCCTAATTTCATAAAATGATGAGTATACGTATTTTCTGAAAATGAATACTGAACCGATTTCGAGAACGTGAACCCTAATTGTTGTTTGTGTTATTATATTATGAATGATTATGAGTCGGAATATGCTATCATATGGGTAGGTGGTTAGCAAGGATATGTCAAGCATAACTGAGCGTCTAACATAGGGTATTTCGCCCCTGTAGGTTCTAGTCGGGAAACCAAAAATGGACGTTGGACTAAAGATGACCTAGTAGGCAGTCGACGAGCTCAGTAGAGTTTCAACAGAAAAACCTGAGTATCGAAGTTGAATCTAATATGGTCTAGTGGTTGAACGTTAAAGCCTGAGCGGCAGAGTCGGCTCAGAGTTGATCAGTAATAGTTGTAAAGCCCTGTAAGGCAAGTACTTCTGAACTTTTCTTCAAGATATATTGCAAATATTTTCGAACTGTTTCATAACATGTCGCTAATATTCAAAATAACTCATGTTATAATATTGTAAGTGCTTTAAACTATTTAATCTTGAACCCTGATTTTCTTGATCTTGAGCCATAAGCCTTATTCTTTGTAAACCATCCTTTGTTGATTTTCAATTACCAAACCTCCCAAATATGATACTACTCCCCAAATGTATAACTACCAAACACCAAACACTGGAACAAAATTGTTTGAAAACACAGAAACTTTTATACTCCAACCATTCTTTATAACATCAAAGAACTATACCTTGAAAAATCATTATTTGTCTAATACCTTATCCTTTACGGACTGAAAACCGTTTCTTATACATACCCTGATATACCCTTGTGATATCCATGAGTTTCCTTACGTTTTATTCAATTGTTTAATCATCATTGACTATGATCTTATTGTATCGAATTATATTATTTATCATATTGAACTGCTTTAGAATTGGATAGTTTTTTTTTATGTATGAACCAGATTCGTGGTCAGACCATATCAATGGTCAAGTTAGGCCAATGTGTGCCTTGGATCCAGTAGTTAGAGCAGTGATGTGTGCTTTGCTCGAGGTTAGTGCGTGACTGATCAGTAGCCTAACCTTGGTTTTAAAAACTTAAAATGAATATTCAGTTCTAATGATTATTTACCAATAAACTTGATTCCTCTGAATCATCTCATTTGATCATTGATTAATCTCAATTATTGTCATTGTGACTTGCTGAGCTAGTTAGCTCACTCTTGCGAATCTTTTTATGTATTCTACAGTTAAGAAGGATACGGTTGATAGCGAGGTTTCCCAGTTCAATGTATGAGCTATGATTCCAGATTGAGTTGGATCGAGCTAGCAGGAGCTTATGGCGGTAGTGAGATAGTAAGATTGTAAGAATAATTTTATTAATAGTTGTAAGTTAAATTAGTTGGGATTTGGTACGTTGTAATAAAAGTTAAGGTTGTGGCTTGTTTTCATACTTTAACATGTTGCGATCCGTGGTTATGTAAAGTAGGGTCATTGCAAATAATATTTTTTATACAGGTTTATATATTGTGTATGTGCTGTGGACCCCAAACTTCTGACCCGGGTTTGGAGGGCGCCACAGGTTGGTATCAGAGCTACAGGTTATAAGTCACTGAAACAAGCCTAGATTTTCGGGATTGGGTAGAGGGTTAGGATTAGGAATAGGAAATAGAAAGATAAGACATCGTGAGGATAAGTGCGATTGTATAGTAGGTCTCTGGCACGGTTCGTGTTGCTATTTGGGATTCTTAGCTTGCAAAGTGATTTCCAGACAACGAAAATGGCAGATCCTGATTTCCCTGTACCATCCGATCATTTGGAGCTTTCCGTTCAAGGACCGTTATCTTCTCTCGGATTTGATTTGCACCTTGTTCCTCCATCAGTATTAACGGTACTACTTTCTATTATGACAGTCGCATCTCTTCAAGCCATTCTACGCTATTTTACCACCTCTTGATACGAGACTACCTATTTAAGGACCTCCATCTGTTTATTTTTGTTTTACTGGACATTCGGCTGTGAGTGTATCTCTTTAGTTTACCCTACCTCATGTTCTATACCCTCGGTTTAAAACTTGTCCTATGATGCAACAGTACCTATGAGGATGGATTTGAAAGCTACTGTAAATGGTGGGTACTTGAGATATAAATAAAGGCGAGAAGAAGTTTAGAAAGAGGATTTAAGTGTTCAGGAGAATAACTGTTATCAGGTTAAAATAAGTCATTAGTAGTTAGGCCACCCATGACTAGATTGTGGAATGGACTAGATGAGTTTTGAGAGAGAATTAGGGAAGAGTATGGATCTGGAGCTTTCCTAGGAGTTAAATAATGGTGTTATGACGATGTGACATATTTTTAGTAACAATGAGATGTGGCATTAGCCGACTTGTTGACCATTGAATAGTCTGTTCCATTTAACGATTATATAGTTGATGACATGAGTATTACCAGTATGAAAGTTTTGATGTGAAGCTACGAATAGGATAGCATACAACGATAACTGAAGTTTTCATCGATTAAGGAAGGCAAATGGACCCAATAAAGGAGAGAGGATAGATAGAAGTAAATGGATCTTTATGTGATTATTTCTTTAATTTGGTACCTTGTTATAAGAAGGAAAGACAACAACCAACTCATATAGTAAGGACAACCAGATTTGTGATTTTCAAAATTTTTAAACAAGTTTTCGAAAAAGATTTTTCCTTACCAAATTTCTAAAAGCTTTTTTTGAATAAAATAAGTTTTAAATATTGGTTGTCAAGTTACTACTTGAGTTTCTTGCTTGTTAAAAGACCCGGATTACTTGGAAGGATACTTATTTTAGATTTAGTATTGTTAATTCAGAGGATAAAGTGATATGCGATTATGAAGAAGTTGATTATTCCTAACAGAAAGGTACAAATATTGTTTGATAAGATTAACAACAGAATCAGCGTACGGAGTAACTATTTATCCAATTACTAGGACTATCAGAGTTCAAAGAATTCATTGATTTAACAGAAGCCTGGGCATGACCGAAAAAGATTGGGAAGATTTCCAGACCTCTCTAAAAGAAGGATATTATTAACAAAAGGATCGTTATGTTGAATGGTTCGTGGTTATTCTAAATTAAAAAGAGCAAACCCGAAGTTATCTGATGAGAACGCCATTATGATTGAATTGTTAAAGTATTATACGTGTAGGTGCGATGTTAAAGACGCAAGACGTGTCAAGTAAGAATCTACCATAATGCTTAATTTGTGAAGGCATTTTAACGTACTTTCTAAAGTTGTTACATGGAACAATGGGAATATGATCGAACAAGCTCGAAAGATGAATACAAGTGAAATGTGGATGGTGACCAATGGTATCATTTTTGTCCTCAATACTACAACATATATTCCTTTTTAATTCCTAAAAATGTATGAACTTATTTTCTTAATAAATTCCTTATGATGATATCAAAAAGAAGGATATTTCATTCCTTTCAAATTTAATTGTTCCCCTCAAGTTTTGCTCTCTGATTGGGACAAACAGTGTTATGGTGAGATGCTTTGTCGGGATGACGAAGAGTCGGGTGGGACGACACCTTATCATGTGTTGTATGCCATATGATACGAAAGACTGCCCATCTTAAGTACCAATGTGGTTGTCTTATTCATATTCAAATCCTTACTTCTTTTTTCTTTTCAACTCTAATTTTTGTTGAATTATGAATCCTTCTAGTTATTTTTTTATACCATTGTTCTTTGCAAAAAATTTCAAACAAATCAACGTATTATGAACCAAGCGGACAAAGTTCCAGCTACCTCTTATGCACGATAAGAAGACCAGGGCATATGGATTGCAATCACTAGCCCCAGTGAAGGATCCACTAAGAGCTAAGGGAATCTACTCCAATAAGGAATATGTCTCCAAGAACAAGAGCTTATGATTTATCTGTAAAATATGTTATTCAGAATACGGATGTGGTGATGTGAATAATTATTGTGGATACCTTATGCGTTAAATTATTGAAAGATGTGGAAGCAATTTGATTGTTATTCCCCAAGGTATTGTTGATAAGATGATTATGGGATAAATAAAAGTCAGAAGCAAACAAAATTTGAAGATTTTATAGCAATTAAGGAGTTTCAAGATATGTTTCCAGGTGAGTTATCACCATTTCCTCCCGATAGAGAAATGAAGCTCGCGATTGATTTAGCACCTGAGGCGAAGCCAGTGAACAAGGCCTTACACAAAATGGCACCAGTTAAAATAAGGAAGATAACAAAGCAGATGCAAGAGATGTTAGAAGAAGAAGCGATTAGACCCAGTGTATCCCATAAGGTGCACCAGTAATATTTGTTATATGGAAGTAGGAGATTATGTGTCGACTAGTGAAAGCTCAACAAGTTACTATCAAGAGCAAGTGTTCGTTACTTCGAACTAATGATTTATTTGATTAGATGAAAGAAGCAGAGTATTTTCTAAGATAATTTAAGCTTTACCAATTGGAGATTAAACCTATGGATATAATCTTCAAGGAATATCTGGATGAGTTGTAATTGTGTTACTTAAAGTCAACGGAGGACCATGCGAAGCATTTAATGACAATTGGGGAGTCGGAGAAGAAAGAAGTTGTATGAAGTATAGTTCTTAGCATAAATAGTCAATGTGGAGAAGATCAAAAGAGATTCAGCAGAAATTAAAGTTGCTATGAATGAAAAGAGACCAGAAACACCAAAAAAAGTAAGAAGCTTTATCATGGGCCGGTTACTATCAAAAATTTGTGCAAGATTTCTTGAAAGTTGCAATACCTTTGACGAAGCTAACCAGGAAAAGCAAGAAGTTTATATGAAATGGAGAAGGGTGAAGAAAGTTTTTCGGAGTTAAATGAAAGAATGGTTACATCACCTACTTTATCACTTTGAAGGTATCAAAAAGATTTGGTAATTTATAGTGATGCTTCTCATAAGGGAGTAGGAGGTGTGTTGATGCGGCACAATAAAGTTATTGTATGTGCACCCAAATAACCGAAACCTTATGAGCAGAAGTATCCTACTAATAATTTGAGACTAACAGTAATAATATTCGCTTTGAAAGATTGGAAAATATGATATGTATGGAGAAAATTGTAAGATCTATACGGACCATAAAAGTTTGAAGTATGTACTCACAAGGGAAAGCAAATGTAGAGGAATGCAATAAGCAAAAGGGAGAGAACGAACATAGAAACTGTACCAGAAGAATTATCTATGGAATTTTAGAATTTGGAGTTGGAAGTCAGATATATAATCCCAAGGAAACAAGGATGGATAGTATGACCTTTCAGTCAGAATTGTTAAGAAAAGATAAGGAGATGTCAAGGGAAGATAATGGATCACGATGTTAACAATGAGTAAGAGGAAGATTATGCATCCAGAAGAGCAATCACGATATTCCTAGGTTTTCTTCCAGCATTTGGATGTTACAAGTAAAGGAATTAAGAAATGAGATACTACAGGGAATTAACAATATATAGTATTTAATCTATTGAAGAGATGCCAAGATATATAGAAATTTAATAAAACATAGTGATAACTAGGTATAAGAAGGGAATTTCAAAATAGATTGAGAAGTGTTGGACATGTCAAAGAATTAAGGCAAAATATCGGAGGCCTAGTGAACAAGGCAGACCAAGGAGTGGTTTTACAAGAAGCGAATCATAAAATGTACCAGTGATGTTGTGGGAGAAAAGGAATGAAATTATGAGATTATGTACTGATTAACGGAAGTTTAATAAAACAACTACTAAGAATAAGTGACCCCTATAAAGAATTGATTACTTGCGAGACCTAATTCAAGAAGTATGTTATGTCTCGGGAATTAACTTAAGATCTGACTTGAGAACATATTAGAGATTACGATTAAAAATGAGTTATGAACATTACAAGCTCCGGTGATATTATGCGAAACAACAAATGTATCAGTTGATTATAAGGAATTAAGGAACATGGTGTATAAAGAGTACTCAGATAAGCAAACTGCATTTATTGATAACACCCTCAGCTACTCAAAGAATAAGAAAGTCTACATGGAATGCCCAAGGATTTTTCTCCAAAGATTAGAAGGAAAGCAACTATGCGTTGAGTCTTCAAGTATGAAATTTTGACCGAGGTTAACAAAAGATTCTGATTAATCCACTAACAACTACCTAAACAAAGGTGAAGAGTAACAGATGCCTTGTGTAGAAAGAAAGGATTGGATGTAATTAAGACCCCTGGGGAGTTAATAAAGGAATTGGAAAGAGTAGAATATGAAGTTCAATTACCTAAAGGTGATAATAAGTGAATATATGAGATTACTTTTCAACCTTAACGGATAGAAACGAATAGGAGATGTTTAAATGTTTGGAAGCTAAAGTTGAAAATGAGCACTGCCTATCATCCTTAAATGGAGAGTCAAAGTATGGAAGTGATTCATGAAGTATAATATATGTTGAGAGGTTGAGTTTTAAGGAAACACTGGAATGATCATTTATCATCGATGTCAGCTTTAGAATGCCACTTTACTAAGCCTTATATGGACGCAAGAGTAGGTCCCCACTCTATTAAAACAAAATGGAAGAAAAAAAGTTGTCAAATTCTAAGTTGATTCAGCACACCAAGGGCATAGTGATATTGATTGAAGCAGCTCGGAGCAGACAAAGAAAGAAGGTGAAATTGTATCGAGAGAGAGTATGAGTATAGAAATAGAACTCTTAGTGTTAGTACAAGTTTCATCTTGAAAGAGACTGGATAAGTCTGAGTAGAAGGGACAGGGTAAGTCCTAAAACTAGTAGACCATTCAAGGTATTGATAAATATAGATAAAGTTGTTCATGAGTTGATATTACCGTTATAGCAGTGTATACATATAGTGTGTTCTACGTGTCAATGTTAAGGTGATAAGTATCAGATTCAAATTAAGTGACTGATTAGGAGCCAATGGGCTCTTGTCCAAGTTTGTTCTGCATATAGTGATCGATCCAAATTTTTAACCGTTAAAGGCAAGTCCTTGGAAATAAGTATATATCTATAGTGATTACGTTTGAAATCCTCGAGTAGAAGAGTCTACTTGGAAACTAGAGTCAGATATGCTTGACAAATATCCTCACTTGTGTAATTAAACCAGATTTTGAGGACGGAATCTTTTTAAGGGGGGAAGGATATAACGACTCGTGTATTTTTGAATTATTTAAATATGTGATTATGGAAATTATTAAATAAATATAATATGTGTATTGGTTTTGACCGCTATGTGTTGCTTGATTATTATCTATGTGTGATTTATGGTGTATCGGGTTGTCCGCGTGATTAATTAAGGAATTGTATTGAATTGTTTCACTTTTAAAGTAAATTTAATGCCAATTTATTTGTATAAATATGTGGATTGTCTCTAAAATTATTTTTATGGTTTAATAATTACAATAATTATTTTTCAGATTTTATAAAATTAAGAAATCTATATTTTATTAATTATTTATCTTTAAATGATTTTCTGATTTCTTTTACTTGTAAAATTCGTATTTAATTCTAGAATTCTACAAAAATTATGAAACTCATATTTTTTAAGTTTGGAATATTTTGAGAATTTTAAAATTATTTTGAAAATTTTTGGGATTAATTTCACCCGTGCGTTGATTCGTTAATTGATAAAAGCGGGTATAAATTATGTTTCAGAATTTGTTTAAAAATTTGGAAATTTACGTTTTTATTAACTTTGGGATATTTATAATATTTTGAGACTGTTTCCGTAATTTTCTGAAATTGTTTAAAATATAGCTCGGTTCGTTAATTGTGAAATGCGGGTATCTTGTGCGATCCAGAAATGTTTTAAAAATTATGAAAATTTTATTTTATTAGTTTCGGGATATTTAGAAAATTTTAAGATTATTTTGGGATATTTTTGATTTAAATTCACGTGCAATTTAGTATCGATAATTACACAATTGCGAATTGAAATTAAGCCTGCGTTTCAGTTGGGGGATACGTGGCTTTTAATTAGAACGGCGTGGCAGCAATTTGGGGCACGTGTATTACACAGAAAAATCTCCAGATTAATTCATTTTTTTTTTAGATTTTAGATACAACACCCCTGTCTCTCCTTTCCTCCATCTCCCTTCATTCCTTTCTCACTCTTTCTTAATCTCTCTGCTCTCGCTCTTTCCTTCCTGTTGCTCCTACTTTATTCTGCCACCATGTTTCTCCGGTCACCTCGCCGCCCCTATTTCCTTTTGTTTCGCCGCATGTTGTGTTTGTTCCCTTGGTAATTCAGCGATATACACATTCATATATATGCGTGTATTGTTGCGTATTGTTTCTTGTGTGTTCCTATGATGTGTGTATCTTTGCCTGTGATTTAATTTGTATCTGGTTGCCGCCGGACTGAATTCCGGCGAGGCGACCTTGTTCGGGACGGCGCGTGTGCGTTGTCTCCCTATTCTTGTCCCTGTTCTGTTTTGCCGTTTACTTTGTATTGACAGGATTAACTAATTAATTTTATAAAATTTCTGCAGAGTTTATTGATTGCAATTCGTGAAGTAAATATTTATGCGGGGATTATTATTAATTAATCGGTAGAATACGCGTTGGACACCCGAAATTTTTCGGTTACCCGTGAATTTTACCGTCGTCGGCGATGAGCCTCGGCGAGCCGACGGTGGACTGTGATGTTTATTCTGAGTCCTAATATTTTAAAAGAAATAAATGTTAAAAACGCGAATAATAATAATTAGTTGGTTTAAATCAGTGATTGGGATTTGTGGAATTGGAATGTGATTGGATAATTGTTGCGATTGTTGTGTTTGGGATTTGACGTGGATTGACGGGTAGTCCGATAAACAAAGGAGATGCTGCCCGATTTCCGGGAAATCGAACTACGAAAATACGGGAGCGTATCCGGTAATTATCGGGATGTCGAGTGAATATATATACTTATACATTATACGAACTTGATTGTATGTTGTGATGAATGTTCTGTCCAAAACTCAGTAACCCTAATTTCGTAAAATGATGAGTATACCTATTTTCTGAAAACGAACACTGAACCGATTTCGAGAACGTGAACCCTAATTGTTGTTTGTGTTATTATAATATGAATGATTACGAGTCGGAATATGCTATCGTATGGGTAGGTGGTTAGCAAGGATATGCCAAGCATAACTGAGCGTCTAACATAGGGTATTTCGCCCCTATAGGTTCTAGTCGGGAAACCAAAAATGGATATTGGACTAAAGATGACCTAGTAGGCAGTCGACGAGCTTAGTAGAGTTTTAACTGAAAAACCTGAGTGTCGAAGTCGAATCTAATATGGTCTAGTAGTTGAACGTTAAAACCTGAGCGGAAAAGTTGGCTCAGAGTTGATCAGTGATAGTTGTAATGCCCTGTAAGGCAAGTACTTCCGGACTTTTCTTCAAGATATATTGCAAATATTTTCGAACTATTTCATAACATGTCGCTAATATTCAAAATAACTCATGTTATAATATTGCAAGTTCTCAGTTCAATGTACGAGCTAGGATTCCAGATTGAGTTGGATCGAGCTAGCAGGAGCTTATGGCGGTGGTGAGATAGTAAGATTGTAAGAATAATTTTATTATCAGTTGTAAGTTAAATTAGTTGGGATTTGGTACGTTGTAATAAAAGTTAAGGTTGTGGCTTGTTTTCATACTTTAACCTGTTGCGATCCGTGGTTATGTAAAGCAGGGTCATTGCAAATAATATTTTTTATACAGGTTTATATATTGTGTATGTGTTGTGGACCCCAAACTTCTGACCCGGGTTTGGAGGGCGCCATACAAGTGCACTTGCTTGTCGAGCAAAAATCTTTCATTAATTGGTAGAAAATGTGTCGACTTTGTTAGTCTGTCAATGATTACCCATATCGCATCATAATTTGCTTTAGTCCTTGGAAGTCCTACCACAAAATCCATCACTAGATGTTCCTATTTTCATTCCGGAATATCCAATGGTTGCAGTAATCCATTCGGACGTTGATGTTCCGCTTTAACTCGTTGACATGTGTAGCATTTACTTACCCATTCCGCTATCTCCTTCTTCATATTCGGCCACCAAAAGTTTTCCTTCAAATTACGGTACATTTTTGTACTTCCTGGATAAATGGAATACTTCAAATTGTGCGCATCTCGTAATATTTCTTCCTTCAGTTCTGCTATGTTAGAGATCCATATTCTTGATGCAAAGCGTAAAATTCCTTCGTTATCCTTGTGGGTTATAATTTCTTTTCCTGTTAAGTCGTCATCTTGATTCATCACTTCTTCTTGACAGCGTCGAATCTTCTCTAGTAATTCCGGTTGAAAAGTCATAGCGTAGATAGTTTCAGTAGATTCATTGGGAACACGAATTTCGATTTCCAACTTGTCAAATTCTTGGGTTAAATCTTCACATGAAGTTAATAGATTCAATCTTTCTTTTCGGTTCAGCACATCTGCCACAACATTCACTTTTTCTGGATGATAATTGATCATAACATCATAATCTTTATTCAATTCCAGTCATCGACGTTGTCTCATGTTCAGTTCCTTCTGCGTAAAGATGTACTTCAGACTTTTATGATCCATGTAGATTTCGCATTTCTCACTGTATAGATAATATCTCCAAAGTTTCAATGCAAATACGATCGCTGCTAATTCCAGATCATGCGTAGGATATTTCTGTTCATGAGGTATTAGCTGTCTCGAAGCATATGCAATGACGTTACCGTGCTGCATCAATACACATCATAATCCTTGGTATGAAGCATCACTGTAAATGACAAAATTTCCATGCTCGTATGGCAATACAAGTACCGGTCCGGTTACTAACTGATTCTTCAGCTATTGGAAACTTTCTTCACATTTCTCATCCCATAGGAACTTTTCACTTTTTCGAGTTAACTTGGTCAGTGACGTTGCTATTTTCGTAAAATCTTTGACAAATCTTCTATAATATCCTTCCAATCCCAAGAAACTTTGAACGTCTGTCGGTGTCTTCGACCTTTCCCAACTCAATACAGCTTCAATCTTCGCTGGATCGACTTGATTACCTTCCCTACTGATGATGTGCCCTAGAAATCGTACTTCCTTCAACCCGAATTCACATTTCGAGAATTTCGCGTACAGTTGCTCTTTCTTTAGAATTTCTAAAGCTATCCTCAAAGTGCCCAGCATGCTCTTCTTCCTTCTTAAAGTAAATCAAGATGTCATCAATAAATACAATCATGAATTTATCCAAGTACCTCTTGAATACCCTGTTCATCAGATCCATGAATGTTGTTGGCGCGTTAGTCAAACCGAATGCCATTACAAGAAACTCATAATGTCTATATCTAGTACGGAATGCAGTTTTCGGGATATCTTCAGCTTTAATCTTTAATTGATGATAGCCCGATCGCAAATCTATATTCAAAAACGTAAATCTTTAATTAGTTAGTTAATCTTTAATTGATGAATGTTGCTGGCGCGTTGACAATTCTTTCATCTCGACTGAAGTCATTCGATATGGAGCTTTCGAAATTGGTTCTGTACCTGGCGCTAGGTCAATCGTAAATTCAATTTCTCGATCTGGCGGTAACCCTGGAAGCTCGTCTGCAAAAACGTTATGAAATTCACATACAACTCGAATATCTTCTATTTTGGGACTTCTTTTCTCGGTATCTAATACGTAGGCTATATACATCTCACATCCTTGTCGAAGCAATCGTTTGGTCTGCATTACTGTTAGAAATTTCTTCCGCTATTTTTCACCTTTGAACATTACCGTTGTATTTCCCGCTGTTCGCAATTTGACTTTCTTGTTCGCGCAATCGATCTGAGCATTATGATAAGCTAACCAATCCATTCCCAAGATGACGTCAAACTCTCCTAACTTAAAAGGAATCAAGTCTACGAAGAAATAATTTCCGACTATTTCTATATCGCACGCAGGACATACTCGATCTATTAGAACTTGGTCGTCATTTCCTAATTTTATAATTAATGTCTCGCCCAACCATTCAGTTTCGCAATGTAATTTATCAAGGAATTCTTTAGAAATAAATGAACGGGTAGCTCCAGAATTAATTAATACTTTTGAATTTACAGAATTCACCAAAAGCGTACCTGCAATTACACTAGGACTCTGCACTGTTTCTTTCATTATCATGTTGAAAGTTCTTGCTCTGGGTTAATTAGGCGGTGGGGCGAAGGTAATGCCAACACTTTCGGAATACTAGCTGTCATTGTTGGTCCTTTGCAATTCCTGGCGATATGCCTTTTTTTCCACACTGGTAGCAAGTAACCTCTGCTATTTTTCCCGTTGGACATTCGTTAGAATAGTTCCCTTTCTGCTTGCATATAAAACACGTCACATCCGCTTTGATACAGACGCTAGTATGTTTCCATCCACAAGTTCTGCAATATGCCACTGGGACTCTGACAATTCCCTGCTGGCTGGGGGCTTGTAAATGATTACCTATTTTCTGGATACCCTGTCCTATTCTTTTAAAATTCAAATTTTTCCGGGCTTGAAATCCCGGCTTCCTGCTGGAGTGGCTTTGGAAACTTCCCTGTCCTCTTTCCTTTTGAGATCTTTCGCTTTCCCCTTCAATAATCAGGGTTTTCTGGACTACAGCGGTATACATTGTTAATTAAAAAACTGTAACTTGTCCACGGATCCACGGTCGTAATCCTTCTTGAAACCTTTGGACTCGTTTTTCTTCAGTATCAACTTGTTCTGGGATAAACCTAGCCAAATCAGTAAATTTAGCTTCATACTCTGTTACGGACATACTTCCCTACTTCAATTCCAAAAACTTAATCTGCATTTGATTTCTCACATAGCGAGGAAAATGTTTCTCTAAGAATAGCTCTTTAAACCTATCCCATGCAATAACATTTTCACCTTCTAAAGCCTTCTTAGATTCCCACCAATAATTCGCTTCTTTTAACAAGTAACTAGAAAAGTCAGTCTTCTGGTCTTCACCTATCTTTACTAGCACAAATGATTTCTCTATTTCTTTCAACCAAGTGGTAGCCTTAATAGGATCTGCTGAGCCATCAAATTATGGAGGTTTAACCAAATGAAATTGTTTAAAAGTAATAATAGGTATAACTGGTGGTATCTGGGGCTCAGGACGAGGTGGTTGTTATAACATTTGCTATTGAATCTACTGTTGCTGTTGTTCCATCTGTTGTTGCATCATTACCATCTGTTGTTGCATCAGATGGAACATTTGGTTCACGGTATCATTGGTCTGTTCTTCGAAATTGTTGTTGGAAGTCTCAGCCCTAGTCTTTCTCTTGGGTGCCATTTGCTGATAATAAAACTAGTGATGTCTTTTTAACAGTTTATTAAACAATTGACAGTAGGTAAGAAAACATTTTATCCTGTATTAACAAAATTTAGATAATGGTTCGAAGAAAGAAAACAGTTTGCTTAATATTAAAACAGGAAGTATAAACAATTTATGTTAATATAAAAATAGGAAATAAAAACAGTTAAATGAAATGTTTGTTCTTCTTTTTTTTCCGACATAATTTAAAGTACGAGAAGCTGTAAAACAATAAAGTAAAGGTAAACGCTGTAAAACTGTAAAGACTAAAATTTAAATAAAAGAAATTTTGAAAAAGTTCATTTTATATATGACACCAGCCTCAGGTGTAAGTGCTTGGTCCAAAAAGTCTCGCTCTGCTGGTCATGGTCACTGTTACTAGTCAAACTACTACTACAAGTCAAGCTACTACTACACACATACACACTACTCACTATGTCATACTAGACTACATCTATGTACATATGTCCTCTATAGTCAACATCTCAGAACCTCGGCGGAATACGCCTCAGCTCGCCTCGAAGTATCTGAATCAATGTCTGCGCTAAACGGAAAATCCTGTAAAACTCCGCAAAAGAAGGCGGCCCCTCATGTGTCAAATCATCCAACTCCCATGTAGCACTCATCAAAGCAGACTGTAACCTCTGCCTCATCATATAATCTGGTTGTAATGCGGCTAACGGTCCTCGGTCTCTCTGATCAAACAAATGCATAATCTCTCTACACTGAGCTCTCCAGTACTCAGCGTCATCTCTCATAACACTGTACTCATGATACGGTACCATATGTGGGTGTGCAACCTGTCCTACTGACTCCTGTGACGGAACTCTCGGCATCCCTGCACCCTGCTGTGGTAACCCCAACTGTAACTCCACATCATGCTCACCCATCCCCTCAACTGGGATCATCTGAAACACATCTGGCTCTGGAGCATGTACTGGTATAGGAGGGAGCACTGGTGGTGGTGGAAGCTCTGGCTCAATCCTGGTATAAACTGATGCTCTACTGGAAGTGGAGGTGGGAGCAGCGGCTCAAAGAACTCCAATGGATCAAACATCTCTACAAGGTCATGAACTATCCCCTGCACTAGGGGTGCTGGCTCCTGTGGTAATAGTGGTGGAGGTGGAAGAGGAGGAAACATAAACTCAAATACTGGTGGCACAACTGGTGCGACTGGTCCGGTAACGGTCCTCTCGGAAACCTGAATAACCTGACGACGCCATCTGATAATATACCAAGGAAATAAGAAAGGTCACTAAATCATTCCTAGAACTAATACCTTCATATCCTAATCTTATTTAAATCCTAACACTACTATTCCTAGTTTACTATTTCTATCCTATGTGATCTCCCTATCTTATCTTAACCCAAATGTTCTTGTTTTCAGGGACCAAAACTACAACTCTGATGCCAAACCTGTAACGCCCTCCAGACCCGGGGTATAAGTCTGGGGGTTACTAGATAATCACCAAACCTGTAAAATCTGATTAACAAATAATAAAGAAATGTATCTATACCCCTTTAACACTAACCAGTATCTTTTTAGGTTGAAGTATAAAAACAAGAACCAATAACTACTTTATTACAAACCAAATTCAAAATCTTACAACTCTCTTTATTACAAACCATTGTCTACCCAGTTTTAAACTAATTTCATCTTTTATTCAAACACACAAGCAAGCTATCTGCACTCCACCTGATCGGGCAACTCAAAGCTTTCTTCCTGGATTGGGATCAACACCTTGGGTATGAGAGGATACCGAGGCTTGACCCGCTTCTTTACTACTCGAGTCCTGATGGGTTTTATATTCCTTCTTAACTGAAAACAATAAGGTGAATAACAACAAAAAGGGGTGAGCCAAAAATTGCTCAACAAGTCCACAAAATATGAACAGTGTTAAAATAGTTTAACTGAATCGGTAACCTGGGTATATCTGCAAAGATATAACCCCGCGAGAATAGAAAGAAGGCCACTGCTGGCGAGTACAAACGAACTAAACTGGACACAAGTTCGCATCTATACCCTGCTGATCATCCAGGATACAGTGTAGATCTATATCCCACTATATAGATCCAATCGGGCACCCAGGAACTACGGCCCATCTCAAGGATCCGTTTATGTCCCGGTCCTTAGGATTAAGTAAATTTAATCCCCAAAAGTATCACTATCCAGTTCATAGAGTAGCAACCGGAACAATCGGTATTCTTTGATATATTATAATCACCAGAATATATCAATATATATGAGTAACAATTGGAATATGAATAAGAAATTCAAGGAAAAGGAGAAATCAAGAATCGAAATAAAATATGAATAAGAATCAAAAGAGTGCAAGCGTGATAAGAATCTGAAGAAATATCACTATTCTGAAAGTAGAATAGGTGCTGAGGTTGAACCTACCTCATTAACTGATTCAACAGCATCACCACTTGGGTTAAACTTAATGGTCTTTAACTGAGCCTTGTTGAGTTTGACCTTGGTATCAGTATTTACTGGTTTATTTTTCTCATTTTCTTTTTTAATTTTCTTATCAGAATTAGATCTATTAACATATCCTAATCCTGATCCCCAACAGTCATTCTCTAAAATTTCCTGAGTTGTTTTTCCTGAATTAGTCCAAAGTTTACTTACCTCTCTTTCATTAGCTAACTCCTTTTCTACATAAGTATGCTTTTCTAACAATTTTTCTTTAACATAAACAACATTATCTCTTTCTTTTTGAATTTCTAGCATGGAAAGTAACTCAATTTCTAGGTGATCATTCCTCTTCTTTAACTCAGATTTTTCACTCTTATATCTATTATTCTCTAAGGTTTGATCCCAATAACTAACATGCAAAGTTTTAAGAAACAGTCTTAATTCATGGATATCATCAGCATCAAAAGCAAGAGTAGTTCGAGGTACCTTTAATTCAGAATTGTCAGCCTCAGTATCAGCATTTTCCGTGAGAGCATAATTGACCTCATCATCTGAATCTGATGAATCATCCCAGTTTTTCTTCTTTGAGATTAAGGCTTGTTTCTTCTTAGCTTTGGGTGTTCTGCAGTCAGCTGCAAAGTGTCCAATTCCATCACAGTTGTAGCATCTTTCCTTTGACTTGTCAAGTTTTCCAGATTTTGATTCCATCCTATCATCACTTCTTCTGTTGTTCCTCTTAACAAAGTTTGAGGAACTGGAACCTTTTCTGGAAAATCTTCTTCCTTTCTTGAAGTTCTTGTAGACCATCTTCTTGAAGCTTTTAACTAGTAGAGAAGCTATTTGTTCCATGTCTTCATTTTTCTTTTGTCATGATCACTGTCAGTATCTGATTCATTATGAGTATTTAAGTCATCATCAGAGTTTGATGATTCAGTATCTGAATTTATAATCATAGCTTTTGCTTTGGAGTATCATTTTCTCTTAGCTTTCTCTTCTCGCTTCTCTTCAACTTTGAGTGCAACTGGTCTAGTCTTTGATCTTTTCCTCTTGCTTTTTTGCTCCATATCTAGTTCATGAGTTTTCAGTACTCCATAGATCTCATCTAGAGGTGTATCAGCATAATTATCCCTTATTGATATGACCTTAAAGTCCCACTTTTCAGGAAGAGCAAGTAGAAACTTTAAGTTTGAATCCTCTAAATCATATTCATTATCGACAAGAGACAAGTCATTCAACAGCTTCTGAAACCTGTCATAGATCTCAGTTAAGGACTTGTTATCTCTTGAGTCAAAGTGCTCATATTCTTGAGTAAGTACTGTCCTCCTGTTCTTCTTTAAAACAATTGTGCCTTGACACTTTACTTCTAAAGCATCTCATATCTCTTTTGCTATTTTACATCCAATAACTCTATTGGACATATTGAAGGGTTTTTAGCACATAAACGCAACGAAAACATAAATTTAAATCTTAAAAAAAATGAAACCCTCCGCAGGATCCATGCGAAAAATAATATTTAATTCGTAGTTCAGTATGTTTACCTTAAGAAGCTTTACGTTAATGGAAAGATGAAGGTCTTTAATGGCGATCCAAAAATGATGAACGGAGATCCTTAGCAGCTGCTCCTCAAGTGTGAAGCACTCCACCGGTATCCACCAAGAAAACGATGTAATGAAGGAGAAGGAGATAGAGAGAATTAGGGTTTTGTAAATCTTTTTGGTTTAGGCAAAAATAGGGTCTATAATAGTATATTTATAGGCAAAATTTTCAGCGCCATAAAATATTATTATTATTAACCCTTTATTATTCTCACTAATAATTATAACACCTTTTAATTATTAATCCTTTTTCTAAACACTTTAGAAATAATTCTCTCACTTGATTTAATTTCCAAAAATTAAATTCTTAATTAATAATATTAAGAACTTTTTCTTAATTAATTTATAATCAATTAAATCTCATTTAATCAATTATTAAATTTTCCAATTAATTATTTATTTCATAAATAAATAATTATCAGCCATTATTAATTAATTTCTCCACCATTAAATCATTCTCTTTTATGGTGTGACCCTGTAGGTTCAATATTAAGCCGGTAGTAGAAATAAATAATAATAAAACTATTTTATCATTATTTATATAAATTCTCTAATTCATTAAATATGATTAATTAATTAATCATATTTATTCTACATCGTGAGGGATACTTCTCAGCATATCGCGACTATCCGGATAATACGAATTCACTGCTTAGAATTCTAAGAACCTATTCAGTGAGTAGTTACCGTACAATTAAGTCCTTCTACCCTGTAATGTCATGATTAAATATAAGGCATGGAACTTGTGTCAAGCCTATCTTATTTAATCACTTGCTTTCCCATTCACTATGCTTAGTTCTATTTAATGTAAATTAGAAACTCCTTTCTAATTTCATTCACTATGGCCAGAGATTCCTGAACTAGCATAAGTGGATCAGCATTGAACATTCTCTTCATTCAGTGGAAGGGGTAGATCCTCTATTGATCATACATTATCCGTGTACAAATTCCTATACCCAGTAGAGCCCTTATAATTGTCCCTGGAGACTAAGAACTAAACCAAAGCATAGTTCAGTGCACACAAGATGACTATATGACCTCAAGTCTAAGGATACTTGTACAACTATCACTATGTGAACAACTGCTGACATGTGAGTGAACTCCATCAGTTGTTCAGCTATGTGAGTCATGTTCAGTGAACTTATTCTATAATAAGCACCTACATACTAGCTATAGTGTCACCACACAAATGTCTATGAGAACAGACATCCTTCATAATGAAGCAAGCATAGTATGTACCGATCTTTGCGGATTATTAATTACCAGTTAGTAATCCTACGACCAGGAACTATTTAAGTTTAGAGTTATCATCTTTTATGTCTCATTATTATGATCTCATCACAATCCATAAAAAGCTTTACTCTAAACTGTGGTTTATCTTATTTAAACATTTAAATAAATAGAGCCCGCAATAAAAACAAAACAAGTCTTTTATTAATATCAATGAAATCAAAACAGATTACATAAAAGTTATTCCTAAATTCTCATACATGATTGGACTTAGGACATATCTCTTTCAATCTCCCACTTGTACTAAAGCCAATCACTCTAGTATCTAATACCCATCTTGTCTTTATGATGATCAAAGTGACTCTGAGAAAGTGGCTTTGTGAGTGGGTCTGCTACGTTGTTATGTGTATCAACTCTCTCGATGTTGACATCTCCTCTATTTTCAACTCAGATTCACCACCAAAAACATGAAAAATGTCTTGAGTCCTTCACAAGTACTTAAGGATGTTTTTCACTGCTTTCCAGTGATCTTCACCTGGATTAGACTGATATCTGCTCGTCACACTAATTGAATAAGCAACATCAGGCCTTGTACACAACATCGCGTACATGATAGATCCTATTGATGAAGCATAAGCAATCTTAACTCATACGCTCTCTTTCCTCAGGTGTCTTAGGAGACATTTTTTCGGAAAGGGACACTTCATGGCTCATCAGTATGAGACCTCTTTTGGAGTTTCCATGCTAAACCTTTTAAGCACTTTCTGGATGTATGTACCCTGGGTAAGACCTATCATTCTTCTAGATCTATCTCTATATATCTTCATACCGAGAATGTAGGATGCTTCTCCCAAGTCCTTCATGGTGAAGTTCTTTGATAGCCATACTTTGACTGATTATAGCATCGGTATATCATTTCCTATAAGAAGTATGTCATCCATATACAATTCAAGAAATGTTACCGCGCTCCCACTAACCTTCTTGAAGACACATGGTTCATCTATGTTTTTTATAAAACCAAACTCTTTGATTGTCTCATCAAAACGGATGTTCCATCTACAAGAAGCTTGCCTTAAACTATATATGGCTCGCAACAGCTTACACACTAGGTATTCATTTCCCTTGGAAAGAAAACCCTCTGGTTGTGTCATATACACTTCCTCCTCAAGTTCCCCATTGAGGAAGGCCATTTTCACGTCCATTTTCCAGATCTCATAGTCGTAGTAAGCAGCAATCGCAAGCAAAATCCGAATTGATTTTAACAGGGCTACAGGCAAAAAAGTTTCATCAAAGTCAATTCCTTGCCTTTGTTTGAATCCTTTTGCCACGAGCCTGGCCTTATACGTCTCCACCTGGCCATCTGCTCCAATCTTTCTTTTGTATACCCACTTGCACCCAATAGGCTTAACACCTTCAGGCGCCTCAACCGGAGTCCATACTTGGTTGGTATACATAGATTCCATTTCAGATTTCATGGCACTATGCCATTTCTCTGAGTCAACACTATTCATAGCCTCATTATAGGTCACAGGGTCATCATCATCAATGATTGACAACTCATTGCCATTCTCAATGACAAGGCCATAATACCTCTCAGGTTGGCGAGACACTCTCTCTGTCCTACGAATGGGTTGTTCCACAAAAGGTTGTTCAGTCTGAACAGGTGTTTCCACTTGATCTGTAGTAGTTTGTGCTTCTTGAACTTCATCAAGTTCAATTTTGCTCCCACTATTTCCTTCAAGGATAAACTCCTTTTCCAAGAAGGTAGCATGTCTGGAGACAAACACCCGATGATCGGTGTAAAAGTAATACCCCAAAGTCTCTTTAAGATATCCCATAAAATTACATTTTACGGATCGAGATTCCAGCTTATTTGGGTCAACTTTCTTGACATAAGCTGTACATCCCCAAATCTTAACGTATTTAAGACTCGGTTTCCTTTCTTTCCATATCTCATATGGAGTTTGAGGAACAGATTTGGAAGGCACCTTATTCAGTAAATATGCTGAGGTTTCCAATGCATAACCCCATAGGAATACTGGAAGATTCGCATAGCTCATCATGGACCGAACCATGTCTAACAAAGTTCGATTTCTCCTTTCAGATACCCCATTCAACTGTGGAGTATATGGAGGAGTCCATTGGGAGACTATACCATTTTCTTTGAGATAATCTAGAAACTCTCCATTCAAGTATTCACCACCTCGATCTGATCGAAGAGTTATAATACTGTGTTTGGTTTGTTTCTCCACTTCATGTTTATATTCTTTGAACTTTTCAAAGGCTTCAGACTTGTGTTTCATCAAATACACATATCCGAATCTAGATCTATCATCTATGAAAGTAATAAAGTACGAAAATCCACCCATGGTTTGCGTAGATATTGGTCCACATACATCTGTGTGTACCAATCCTAGCAAATCTGTAGCCCTCTCTCCATGTCCACTAAATGGAGATTTGGTCATTTTAGCCAATAGACAAGACTCGCATGTAGGATATGATTCAAAATCAAAAGGGTCAAGTAACCCTTCCTTATGCAATGTCCGCAGTCTATTTTCACTAATATGACCTAGCCTATAGTGCCATAAATAGGTCAGATTTTCATCATCTCATTTTCTTTTATTAGTTTGTTCAATCTGAAGTAAATCATGCTCTACGTCACATATATACAGACCATTATTTAAAATGCCACGTTCAAAAGAACATTATCTCTAAGGATAGAACATTCATTATTCTTAATAATAAATGAAAAACCATCCACATCCAACATAGGAATAGAAATAATATTCCTCACAATAGAGGGAACGTAATAACAATTATTCAAAATAATAGTCTTGTCTGTAGGCATATGTAAACTAAATGATCCTACAGATATGGCCGTAACCCTTGCTCCATTGCCCATACGTAGAATCACCTCATCTTTTTCAAGAGTCCTACTTCCCTTTAGTCCTTGCAACAAATTGCAAATATGAGAACCACAGGCGGTATCTAATACCCAAGTAGAAATTTGACCTAGTGACATATTAATTTCGATCATGAACATGCCTGAATCAGAAGCGGTAGTCTTACTACCCTTCTTCTTCTTCAATTCTGCAAGGTAAACCTTGCAGTTCCTCTTCCAGTGCCCCAACTTGTTACAGTGAAAACAAACAGCTAAATTAGGACCAGTCAACTTGTGAGCATCTAGTATGCTCCGGAGTGATAGTGCAGAAGACATGACGAATATAGTAAATCTGTAAATGATAAACACATAACAACACTTAGCAAATATTTAATTTCATTTCAAAACACTATATGAATTGGGTCTTTATTCATAAGTGTCTCCCACTAGTTTATCTAATTTTTTCAACCCCCTAAGTGAAAATTAAGCATTCATAATGCTAGTGGGAATAGGGATCCTACATTCCATCACACAACCTCGGCTGTGGCACGAAATGTCATGTGATGTTCAATAGGCAGACAACTCTTGTCAATTACATCTTATGTTATTCCCTAATATAAGTTTAGCCTCTTGAATAATTGAGTCACGGTTGTGGTACGACAAACTCAATATTCTAAGTCAAGTCTAACCCAACATTTCCTAGTTGTAGGATTACTAACTGGTAATTAATAATCCGCAAAGATCAGTACATACTATGCTTGCTTCATTATGAAGGATGTCTGTTCTCATAGACATTTGTGTGGTGACACTATAGCTAGTATGTAGGTGCTTATTATAGAATAAGTTCACTGAACATGACTCACACAGCTCAACAACTGATGGAGTTCACTCACGTGTCAGCAGTTGTTCACATAGTGATAGTTGTACAAGTATCCTTAGACTTGAGGTCATCATAGTCATCTTGTGTGCACTGAACTACGCTTTGGTTTAGTTCTTAGTCTCCAGGGACAATTATAAGGGCTCTACTGGGTATAGGAATTTGTACACGAAGATAGTGTATGATCAATAGAGGATCTACCCCTTCCAGTGATGGAAGAGAATGTTCAATACTGATCCACTTATGCTAGTTCAGGAATCTCTGGCCAGAGTGAATGAAATTAGAAAGGAGTTTCTAATTTACATCAAATAGAACTAAGCATAGTGAATGGGAAAGCAAGTGATTAAATAAGATAGGCTTGACACAAGTTTCATGCCATATATTTAATCGTGACATTGCAGGGTAGAAGGAATTAATTGTATGGTAACTACTCACTGAATAGGTTCTTGGTATTCTAAGCAGTGAATTCGTATTATCCGGATAGTCGCGATATGCTGAGAAGTATCCCTCACGATGTAAAATAAATATGATTAATTAATCATATTTAATGAATTAGAGAATTTATATAAATAATGAAAAAATAGTTTTATTATTATTTATTTCTACTACCGGCTTAATATTGAACCTATAGGTCACACCATAAAAGATAATGATTTAATGGTGGAGAAATTAATTAATAATGGCTGATAATTATTTATTTATGAAATAAATAATTAATTGGCAAATTTAGTAATTGATTAAATGAGATTTAATTGAATATATATTAGTTAAGAAAAAGTTCTTAATATTATTAATTAAGAATTTAATTTTTGGAAATTAAATCAAGTGAGAGAATTATTTCTAAAGTGTTTAGAAAAAGGATTAATAATTAAAATGTGTTTTAATTATTAGTGAGAATAATAAAGGGTAATAATAATAATATTTTATGGGAAAATTTTCAGCTGAAAATTTTGCCTATAAATATACTATTATAGACCCTATTTTTCCTTAAACCAAAAAGATTTACAAAAAAGTTATTCCTAAATCCTCATACATGATTGGACTTAGGACATATCTCTTTCACATAACACTATCAAGACTGTTGTGCAAGGTGTGTCTAACTTTAGCATCCTTCATAATAGATGAAAGATCTTCATGAGTATATTCCTTCCTTTCTTTTTCAACCATCTTTTCTGGTTCTCCTGCAACAGAAATAACTACTTTCATTGGTTTATGAGGACCATCATAAATCCTGCTTAGATATTCAGGATTTGTGGCTTCCAAGCACATAGCCATCCTGACTTTCCAGATTGAATATTCATGTATCTTTAGGATTGACACCTTGATGACTTCATACCTGCTCATATTGCTACTAATTTGTGATGTGGCTGGGGGGTGGTTATAGATTCTGTGGTGCTTCTTTGTCTGCCATTAAAGATTGATTTTCAGATCTTAAGCTGTTTGTATGTCAACAACAAACTGTGATACTAATTGTTAGTTCCGTAATCAACTATAGAGGGGGTTGAATACAGTTTATACAATCAATTCGACAAAGCTTCAACAAAATCAATAGTTTTTATATTAACAGATAAAAACTGATTACAAACGTACTCTCTCAAAATGATGAACAAATATCCTTGAGAGTTGCTTGGTTATGCGAATGATATAACAATGTTCGCAATGCTTATAACATGAACCTAATTTGTGCTTATATTGAGCACAATTACACAATCAATAAGGAATCATATTCTATTACGGTAAGGAAACCTATCCATGTGTGATTGCTTCTGAGATAAAGTCCTTCACAACCTTGAATTCCGGATTTTCTTTTTCTCCTCGAATATCTACTGAGGTGACAAATCCCGATGACATCATTTGCTGATCATCAAGTACTGATATAAGTTATGATGACGTCACTCTTCAGTAAATACTGATATAAATCCTGATATGAACTTCTGATAGTTTCTGTCCAGATATCATCAATTATATCTAACAGATTATGAGATTATATTTTTGTCATTATTAACATTTGATGACAACAACTCTCAAGTAGTCAGAAGGAAGGTGTTTTAGATGGACATGATTATGGAAATGACTATGATTCTAATTTAGACTCCGATGGTGAAAGTGAAAGTGGTTCAGATGCAAGTAATGATAGTAGAAATTCACAAAAGTGCAGTCATACCATCTTTGAAACCAATTCATAAGTTTCAGACTCTATAGATCATGCAGGCAACAACTCAGGGGGAGCAGGACAAGAAACAGAACAAGGATCCCCTAGTCAAATTCAATAAGTTGAAGAATATGCTGACTTATCAAGAGCTAATTTATCGAGATAATAAATATGGAGTATAAATCATTCTTGGTATTTTGTACTTGGTGATCCGAATGGTGGAGTAAAGACTAGATGAGTTGCCACAAATAATTTTCTCTATTCTGAGTTTATGTCATAAATGGAACCAAAGAAAGCAGTGAAGCTCTTGGAGATCCAAATGGGGTGATTACAATGCAAGATGAACTCAATTAGTTTGAAGATAAATTTTATGGAAGCTTGTGCCTAGACTTAAGGATAGTTCAGAATCTCTGGATAGTGAAAATATTTCTACTAATGAAAAGAAGCCTGGAGATATTTCTAAATAATAGGGCTGATCCAGATTTTGGTAGCAGTTTCTGAAATCAGATCCTTATAGCACAAATCTCAAATTTGATTCATCAATAACTCATAGGTCAAAACAAGTAATATTCCACAAATCTATGACCATGAAATGAAATTGTAAGGTTACATACCTATATATTATATATTCTATGTTCATAGATTTGAAGCTAAATGGTTATCATGCTTTACATGTTATATGCTAGTTGGTAAGTAATTTAGAGTTATTGAAGCAATATATAAGTTCTTTGAATGATTTCATGCTATATACTTTATAGATGCAATCACTTATGATATTGATAATTATTCTAGCACGGGTATCTATTGTTATCTGCTCTGATTTAAATTATCATTAGTTGATAATAAATGCTCTAATAATATTTGAGGGTCTTTTTTGAAACATGTGCATATCTTATTTCTAATTCTCACTATTTACTATAATAAATATGTAGCATAACTAAGAATGATTGTCATATTTTTTTGTCTAGGGTCTAATATATTCGGTCTTGTTAATTATACCATTGGCATAAATATTTGATCACGTGAACTTTACACAGATTTCTTTATGTTAATATTGTTATTTTAGAATAGTTCTTATCCTATAAGCCCTTATGTATTCTCTCAAAAGATTATAGAGCTGAAAAGGCATATAAACTATGTTATCCATTAACAATCAACCTAGGTTAATTTTCTAGATTGTATCTTTATATATTACTTTGAATATCCGTCCAATTTGTCATGCATGGAAATGGAATGTTTCTTCTTCAGAATCCAAGATCACATGCATAGTTTGTCTTGGCTTCCATTTTCTTTCCTAAGATTCTCATAAGCACATGTGCTTTATCAGACTCGAGACTTGACCATGTCCATTCGCTATCATCAGCTATGTGATATTTCTAGCCATTGATGTCGTATCTTCATTTAGCAGTTGGTATTTCACTTTCACTTAATCAGAATTACATGGCACCGAATATTTACAATTAGCCACCCTATTCTAAATTATTCATTGAGTCAATATGACTTTTGAATGAATAATTGCATTGCTATCTAAGAAAAAGAATCTCATAAGAAAGTGTTACAAAATCCAAATCAGTTGATGGGCAAAACCTTCAACGACTATCTCCTAAGATGGCTAGCCACTGAAGGCTACAGTTTGTCTTAACATAATTATGCAAGGTGATTTATTTATCATCAGGATTTAGGCTTGAATCCTAAAAATCTACCCCAATTTATGGGTGATAGAACAACAACCATAAATTAAATCCTTGATGATAAAAAAAACATTCTGACTTATAGACATTTGAAAGTGCATAAGTGTGTCATGTTAAACTAATGATACATAGAGTGTACAAGGAAATAGTTTTGAGAAAAAGATGTTACTCTGAAAGTAGTTCATTTAGTTTGAGCATATGAAAGAGTGATTCCTTTCAGATTACTTTATTATTTGATATTCCAATTTGTCCTATTAGGAAAGATTCCTTCATCCTTCATCTTGAAGATTAGCTTCTTCAAGAAAAATATTGGATTTTCATTGTCTTTATGAAGTAATAGATTTTTGGCAGTGGAATTAAGATTTTCAGCTCTTGTTAAGCCTAATCATATCTTCATGTCAAGAGTGAGTATCTTTCTTTCAAGATGTGGTGTGGAAGCTATATATTGTTGATTCTTTTCTTGTATTCAAACACTGGCTTGACAGACACTCTTGAGCTGGAATGCAATTTTATAACTTCAAGGATCTTGTTTGGATGAAGTTTGTTTAGGAGTATAATCATCACTGTTAGTTGGACATATGACAGTTATGGGATTTGCAACATCCTCATTGATGTCAACACCAAGAATGTTCATATTGATTCCAGTTGCACCTGTATTTCTCTTATGTTCTCTATTTTCTTGCATCAAGGGCTTCCCCTACCTCACACACCTCACAACCTCACCATAACCTTCTAAGGTGGAACTCTCTATCTCACTTGCAGGGCTGAAAGAATAGGTCGGCCTTTCATTCATACTTCTCTCCTTTTTTCTGCTGTAAAAGAAGCCTCTCACCCCCAGTGTGTTCACTCCCTTCCCTCAATCCTATTAGTGTTACAATAATTTTTTGAACACCTGTGGAGTTAATGCAGAATGTGCCCCTATCAACTGATATAAGATAGTGATTGATGAACAATATGAGTTATCAATGGCTGTGTTGCAAAGCTAGCCATTGCGGGACTAACACTTATCATTAGTTGATAACTAGTCATTGATGAAGAGATAGCAACTGAAAGTGTGAATGTAGTTGAAATCTGTAAAGATTGATTAGCCATTTAGGAGCATAGTTTAACTACTAGAGACTGGAATAAGAGACTGATACTCCAATAAATCATCTGAAAGATGATGAATATTAATTGGAGATTGTGACTTCTCCATGAACTTAGGATGTGAAGAATCATTTTAGGAAGGTTGACATTAAACCAACATTCTGGAGAAGAATAGGTGAGCTTTTTGTGTGTTTTGTGGTTGTTTTCAAGATTGATTTGCAGAAGTTGGGGTTGGGACTCTATAATTATAAGAGTCACATTAATCGGAATTTAAAAAAGGCATAGTATCAACAAATGAGATGTCCTCTGTTCTGAAATGAACAGTTGAATTCACAGAATGAATGATTTAGAATTAAAGCATTCATGTGGTTTTGTGAATTTTTTCTTCACTTTCATAAAGCTCCAGTAAACTAGAGGGAATTTGGATATATTTTCCACTCAAATAACATTTTCAAATCCTAGTTCCCTTTGGAAGGGACTGTTACAATTATGGATTTCCTATATTTGATAAATCAAGATAGTTGTACTTATTATCTCAACACTTCGAACAAGTGTATCTTAGATAATAGTTGTGAGTGATGTTATTCAGCTTATTTGAACCTCCATTTGAGTTAGAGTGGATTTGAATGATTTCGCCTCAGAAATATCCTCCATTTGATTTGGAGTGAATTTGAATGATTTCCCCTCAGAAATATCATTCTCAAACCATGTAGCCATTGTAGATCTACTTGCACCTAAAATTTAAAATGTGCTAAACTAGTAAACAACTATTTTATTTTAGATTTATTTGCAAAATGCATCCCTGTGATTTGGTCCAAATGCATTTTTTACCTATACTTTATTAAACTGCACTTTGCATCCCCTTACTATTTTCTGCGTGAAAAATTGCACCCTTTTCGTTAAATTTGTTTAAATTCTCAGGGGTATTTTCGAAAAATAAAATATTTAATTATTATTAGATTATTATTTAAGCTTTTTGACTCTCTAAATAATAATTGTTGAAAAAATTTAAATAACAGAAGTTGTAGATAATGAAAAAATCTTTTCAATATAATAACATTAAAAAATTATCAAAAATTTTACGAAGCCAAAATTAAATTAAATATATACTTAATGAATTTATTAAAAATAATTATAAAAAAAATCAATTTTATACCTTCTTATTTCAATAAGATCTTTTCATTCCCTACGACTTTCGTGTTTTAAATTTTTTCAGAATATATCATTTAGAGGGGTCAAAAACCTTAAATAAAGATCTAAAAATAATTTAATATTTTAATTTCCTAAAATACCCCGGAAAATTTTAACAAAATTAACAAAAAAGATGGAATTTGTCGCATCGAAAATAGTAAGGGAATGTAAAATGCAGTTATATAAATATAAAAAAAAATGTATTTGGGTCAAAACACATTGATGCATTTTGCAAATTCGGAAGAAATGAAATATACAAATAAACCGGACCGGGCCAGATTAAAACGTGTCCAAAAAGGTTTGGTACTACTCACTCTGTTTTTTATAATATGACGTTTAACTTTCTGACATGCATGTTTAGGAGTTTGACCCTATAATTAAAATAATTTTTTTTCAAATTTTTTTTTTATAAATAAAAATTTTAATCTCATATTTTTATTCAAAAAAATTTTTTTTTAAAAATTATAATTCACACCAACTCTCCTCCTAAATATGTGTGTTCCTAAATATGTGTGTGAAGAAGTCAAATAGAGGGAGTATTATTATCTGCAGCTATTCATTTACGGTGTTTTCCGTTGCTGCGGAGCCATGGCCTGCTCAGTGTACTTGAGATTCTTCGAGCCTACCACCCCATATAAAACCCTAATTGAGGTAACTTTTCATTAACCCAACTCATCATATCTTTAGTTACATGTGTATATATATGTATTTGTAATATAATGTTAATTTGCTACAGTTTATATGAAGACTGCTCGTTCTTGTTCCTTTTTAATTCAATGTGAAAACCGGTCAATTTAGGGGTTATCAATTCTGTTTATAATCAACACGCATAAAAGTAGTGAACTATGAGTAATGCACACCAGCGGTATGACAATTTGTTTTAAAAACTATAGATGACAATCAAATTTTGAACACTAGTGTTATAATTTGTAATTTTCTTACTTAAGTATTTTATACTAACATTTTTTATTTATTTTTTATAGTTAGTTTTTGGGTGAGAAATTGGAGATAACTAGTAAATCAATCTATCTAGCATAAATATATTAAAGTATATAGATGGGACTCTTCCAAGAAAACATGAAAGAGTTAAACGTATTAAAATTTAATGCGAGTTTTAAGTGTTTCTTATACAGTGATTGTTTTCAACGCTTTTAATCATGTTTTTCATTTTTTTTTAATTTTTTATAGTTAGATTTTGGGTGAGAAATTGGAGATAACTAGTAAATCAATTTATCTAGCATAAATATATTAAAGTATATAAATGGGAACTGTTCCAAGAAAACACTATGAAAGAGTTAAACATATTAAAATTTAATGTGAGTTTTAAGTTTTTCTTATAAAATGATTGTTTCAATGCTAGTAATCATGTTTTCCATTTTTTTTTAATTTTTTATAGTTAGATTTTGGGTGGGTGAGAAATTTGAGATAACTAGTAAATCTATCTATCTAGCTTAAATATATTAAATTAAAGTATATAGATGAGAACTCCTCCAAGAAAACACTATGAAAGAGTTAAAAATATTAAAATTTAATGCGAGGTTTAAGTTTTTCTTATACAATGATTGTGTTCAATGCTAGTAATCATGTTTTCCAATTTATATGAGATGCACTATCACATTAATTTCCTCCCTTTTCGACGATAGTTAAAATTGAAAACGTGCATCCTAGTCATCAATTTATGGATTTTCTCCTTGAGATGATTATGTCATAGATGTAATGACATAAAAAACTATCACTTATACATGTAACTGCCTCCTTATATAACACCATGATCATTTTCAACAGAAAAAAGTTAAAGTAATATCACTCAAGGCTATATAACATAGCATAACAATGATCCATTTAGAACTTTTTCTTATTCTGTAATATATTCTAGTGCGTGGAGTCAATTGAAGCATCCCAAACTTGCTTAGCTTTTCTCTGCGATAGATATCATAATAATGCTTCAATAGTGCTTCAGTAAGACCCCAATAAGATCTACGACCACTGTTGAAAGGTTGATGCATGGTAAATCTAAATTCCGACCATTTTCGCAATCCAATCCACTCTTTATCAAACTCAAACATTTTCACAATCGGCAAATATTGCTAGAATATATATAATATTGATTCTAGTTCAACATAATTGTTAGGTTGAGCTTGAAGGTGGTCTTAGAATTTTTTTTTGTATTGTTTTAAGATCCTGAAAGGAGTTATATGGTAGTGGACCATTTGGAATTTAATTTCGTGTTCTATCGATAGCCAGAATGTTATTTTAAATGCTTTTCCAAAGTAGTTAATTTTCATCTACCTATAGTGCACATTTCGGTTAGGGCAATTAATTAGGAGATTTGTGTACGTGTTCTGAGTGTTATCTAATTAAGTTTTAGTGATCTGTTGTATATATATATTATTACATATGAAAATGTAATTAATGATTTTTCAACTGAGTGGAAATTTTCGTACTGTTATTGTAAATTTGCTGCATTGATTGCGGACTTCCCCACTAGCAAACTCTTCACATTTTTATAGCTATTTCCTTTAAAAAGCAAATATGTATTTGTACTTTGATCACAACAAAAGGCATATTCTTTTTTTGTTTGTCATGCCAATCTACCTATGCAATTGTCTGGTTCATGGAAAAGAAGATATTGTATGTTATTGAGTGGCCATGCTTTTGATCTTATAGCAATGCGATTCTTTGTAGAATATAAAGTTGACGAGACCAACCACTAGAAGAAGTCTGCCAAAACCAGCCGCCTGTGGAGAAGGTCATATCTTCAGTCTACTTCTATTAATCCACTCCTGCTAGTTGCTACCACCTAGACGCATCTTGATTAGCATATTATCTTTTACAGTTCTATTTTCTTGAAGTGTAAAAGAAGCATTTAAAGTAATTGAGTATCAATAGAGTGCAGTCTCCTTTAAGAATTCGATTAATGCTTCATACAGAATAAGAAATGAACTGTCAGACTGTCAGTTTGGCCTTGAGCTATATTCCAAGTATTTGACCTTCAGGGTTTAAACTTAATATTTGAGTACCCGTGGAATACACCTCCTCCCTTGTAGTTGCAATAGTCTACCATACTACCAAAAATCCGAGAAAGTGTGATTGGAAATGTGTCAATTACATTTAATGAGAAATTTTCTCAAAAGAAAGATGGAATTGAAACCCAAGGTAAAAGGGAACTTAATTGCTATTGTTTTCATTCATGATGCTTTCGAATAGAATCTTGTAACAGTCAATTTGAATATAACTAAATAGATTCACATATATTGTCATAGTTGAAAATGGATAGAAGTCGCTCACTTTAGTTTAGGATAGCATTATGGCACCTTTTCTCTCTTCTTTATTGTAGCACTTTCATCACTGTCATGAAACAGCAGTGAACTAAGAAACAGGGACAGTATAATAGTTGAAATTAGTGTAAAGGTCTCATGTAGATGCTAAGGTTTTGACTATATAATTTATATGCACTCAAATATAACCTCAAAATTGGAATTTGATTGAGCTGACACTTCTAAGTTTATTTGCAGTAGTCAAAGTTCTTCGTCACGAATGCTTGGATAGTGGCATACTTTCTGTAGATGCAAGATGCCATCATCTACAAATGGCAGCTTGTGCACATTTTTCCGATCGAATTTCTTATCATTGTAACGTAATTTATAGTACTTGTACCGTAATATCAGGTTTTTGGGTGGGACCTGATATTGAAGATGGCTGGGGTTTTATAGAAGCTTTTATTAATCAGATGTATTGAATAATTTTTTTTTCTAGGCTTCCATATTATATTTTAGTGTAGATCGATTAAAGCCATTCTTACATTTTCGTCATTTTTATTGTTCTTTTTGCCTGATAATTAAACAGAAATGAGCAATTATCATATTGCAAATGAGACAATTTTAAGGGAGCTGCCCCTGTTCTGAAAGTTTCTGCTTTGATTGATAACCATTAAAATTTTGAGCTTTGAAATCTTTATCATTATCTTTTGTTTTACTTTAAACAACACAAGTGAAAGCAACTAGATGCTAACTAATGTAGCTAAGTTGAGTTTTGTCCGAGCTGAGGTGAGTTTAATTTTTTTAAATGTGCTGAGTTGAGCCTAACCGAGTTTAGTAATAGAGCCGAAATTGATGTTCAAGTTTAACTCATTTTTTTAGCCGAACACAAGTTTATTTACAAATAACCGAGCTGAGCTGAACGTGAGTCGAGTTCGAAAATAGTCAAGTTGGACAATTAAACTTTAAAGTATAATTATAATTGTACAGGGTTATATTGCAATTTCATCACTGTGCCGATGATATACTTTCAGGTAGCCTACGGAGTGAATTTTTTTTCCAAACAAATCATTAACTAATTATAAACTTTTAAATGGGTCATCCTTCGTTAGTTCTGTTAATTTTTTAACCGAAAATTTAAATACTAAATAAAAAATAATGAAATAATTTCAAATAATTCCAAATAAATTGAAAAAATAAAAAATTACATAAAACTAATATACAGAATTGAAAAATTAGAAAAATATGAAAAATAAAAAATTTCGAAAAATCTGAAAAATTCTTTTTTTTTTTTGGTTTTTTGTTTTTTCCGTATTTTTATTGTATTTTTTGACCTCTTTGAACTTTTTCCGAATTTTTTTGAATTTCATTTCATATTCTTTTAATTTTTTGATCATTTTCCTTTAAATAGTAAACGGAGTTAATGAAGGAAGACATGTTTGAAAGATTATAATTAGTTAGTGATTTTATTTACAAGTTTTTTTTACTTGACATGCTACTTGAAAATTATTTCACCATGATAATAAAATAGCCATTTTACCCTAATTTTACAATTTTGTATCTGAAAAGGGTTGATAGAAGCTGTGCCTTTCTCGTTAATATTTGGGGCTTTAAATAGTGTACTATGGTATCAATTTTTGCATATTGATTATGTTTATCTTTATATTTATTATTAAGATCAAATATTAGTTTTCTTATATAATTATGTACGGTTATCCCCTAACAGTCAACTATATTAATTTATAGGGGTGAATATAAAAATTAAAATTTTCACAATAATTCCTATTTGGAAAATAAAAAATGAACACAGATATTCAAAATTTTCAGGTGGTTTATGTTTCGACTTGCCACCTGAAATTTCTATTGAAGAAATAATCTGTTACGATTACAAAGTAATCTCACAGCTAGTTACAATGTCTCATTGAGAGGAGGATCTCTCTACACTCTCAAAAATGTAAACCTATTTATTAAGTTCTACTTGAGTTATATATAACCAAGTTATAATGCTTGCTAGATAATACATAACACAGTCTTCGAATTCCAACAAGATTGTTTATTCATTCTCGTCCCGCGAGACTTTCCCGCGAGACTTGACAAATGAGGCTATATTGTATCTTTATATATTGCTTTGGATATCACTCCAATTTGTTATGCATGGAAACAAAATGTTTCTTCTTCTTTAGAATCCACAATCACATGCAAAGTTTCTCTTAGCTTCTGATAGGTCCATATTTAGCATCGTTTTTATGCCTATTTTATGTCCGTTTTCGTAATTTTATTAATAAATAAATTATTTTGTTTTGTTTGGTAAGAAAGTGAATAAAATCAGAATTTGAGTTGGAAAAGTTGAAAATAAGGAAGGAGACGAACTATTCTTAAAATCAAAGAAATTGCATGATAAATAGAATACTTATTGGAGAAGAAGAAGGAAATACTTTTAGAATCCTACTTGTATTCCAAGACTCAAACCCTAATATTTTCCCTATATGGGTCTCCCTTCTTATATTTTACACACCCCAAGACAACCCAAGACACCCAAAAAGACTCAACCCCAAGACACCCAATTAGTTAGTTGTTTTGTTCAACTTGTTATCATGTGTAGCTAAATTTGTTCTCTAGGATGAAGACGAAGTTAATTTCATTGTTTTGATACTCGTTCCTATTATTTCATTCTCATTATTTTTCTTGGTGCTTATTTGTTCAATTGAAAAATTGATTTTGATATATTATTGTTACCGGATTTATTTTTAATAACCTATACTTGCTCCATGAAATTTTGATGGGTTATTATTAGATAACAAATTTCATAGTATATGCTTGTCTCGTTAATTGATATACGTTATTTTTGTGAAGAAAAGAGAATTTATTTTCGGGAGAGTTGATATTAATTGTGATTGATTAACGGATTCAGATTCCTAGGTTTTTCATATTATTTGTTTCTTGATAATTAAGTTAAACAAATCTAATCTCAAATCTATTTGTCTAGTTTGCCTGATTTAAATTGATAGGGTTTTGAAATTTCGTAGTCTCTGTGGATCGACCTGTAATTGCTACAACTAAACAATGTGCGCTTGTAGTTCTTATATTTTTACACATTGATATTTAATTCTTCAGACTAGTTTTTGGTGTTCTTATTGTTTTTTAGGGAATCGTGAAGCGGAGGAAAGTTTGGACAAGAAGATCGCTATAATGCCTTGTCCTCTCTTTTGGAATTTTTGAAAGCGCTTTTCGGTATTCGGTATCATCTCTCTATTTTTTTCTCACTTTTATTATTGACAAATCCAAAAATAAAATAGTTGAAAAATCCAAAAAATTAGTTAGTTAATTGTTAATAACCAATTTGTTGCATCATTCATTCTTTCACGTAGGATCACATCATCTAGATTTTCTTTTTTGTATTCATTGTTTTCCATCTTATACAATTGTGGTGATTGCTGGAGGAAAGAGGTACAGACGATTTAGTATAATACACGTAGTATAGTGCATCCATAAATATTTATTATCTCGTTCTTTGTGTGTTGCATCATCTAATCAATCTTAAGGGCACAATCTTATTACAAGATAAGGTGAGGGATTTCATCACCCTTTTCCTGGCCCACAAATCACTAATTCCTTCATCTTGCATTCACCTACCTTAATAAAATTAAGTCGACATTAGCCCCTAGGATTTCGAGCTCAATTAGGAAGGTATCTAAAAGAGGAAGTAAATTTAGAATTATTCGAACTTTTGGTGACAAGGCAAGTGTATCACTTACCTGGCCAATTTGGACTGGTGACCAGGCTAGCAGTTCTCCATTTCAGTGCCTTGTTTACAAGGAAGTGCCCCCGCTTACCTGGCCAATCAGTTTGAATAAATCTAGATTTACATATTTTTTGGTGGTCCAAAAGTTATGAGTTGTCTAGATTTTTTTCAGGATAACCCAAAATCTAAGTTTTTTACTTTTTTTATTTTTCAATTTTCCATGGGTTTTTACTTATAGCTCTTGTCTGCTACGTGTTTACTTGTCTTATATGCAAAGTAATTGGGTTCGAGACCATGCATCTAGATTAATAAGACACTCTAACCTTTCGTCTCCTAAAGTAATAAGGCAACTGAAGTTCTCTTTGCCCACTAATATTTAATCAATAGAAGTAGAAATTCCACCTGTAGTCATGTCTGTCTCTCTTAAAGACCATTGTTACCACGCGCGTTTCGTTGAACCCTCATGCATAGTCCTACTTGAAGTAACCGCGAATAATTTTGAAATCAAACATCACAACATTAGCATGTTACCTAGGTTTCCCGGGGTAGAGGGAGAGAATCCATATATTTTCATTCGAGAATTTGAGGAAGTATGTGCTTTATAAAAATTCCAACAACTTACACTACGCCATAGATGGCCTAACTGAACATTTGAGGGGGGTGTTACCTTAGATTATGTTACTATAGTGGTGAAATTTTTACCCTATCACAACACCTACACTAAATGGGTTACTATAATTATAAATCTGTGTTACCATAGCCCACTAAGATGTTAAGGAGAGCAACACGAGAGAATATGTTGCTATCGACTATGATTAAAGAAAATTTAAAGCAAAAATAATTTTTTTTAAAAGAATTTGATATGGATAAAATAATTAATTGATTTTTTTTAGAAAATAAGATTATATGAAATAATTGATTTATGAATAATATAACATTTTATTTGAATAAAAAAATAATAAATTTTACTTAATTTGAATATTAATTAATTTTAATTGAAATCACTAAATTAATTATTTATAGAAAATAATATCCTGTAATAATTTTAAACTTTTACAAATAAAATAAATAAATAAATCATTTTCTTTAAAAGAAGAGGCTAAACAATGGTTATATAGTCTACCTGTTAACTCTATTTCCATGTGGGATGAATTTGTGTATATCTTATTTAAATAATATTTTCCAAACCATAAGGAAAATAGACTTAGGAATGAAATCAACCAATTTCAACAAAATCGAAATGAGTCTTTTTGGAAGTATTTTGATAGATTTAAAAAGCTTTTGTTTAAGTGTCCTCAACATGGTACATAAACGTAGAGACTTTGTAAAATTCTTTATGAAGCCTTAGACAGTCAAACCACTGCATTGTTAGAGTCTATGTGTCAAGGTAAATTTATGGATAAAAATGAGGAAAAAACTTGGTAATATTTTGAGGAGTTAGCTGAAAAAACAATGTTGTGGGAGTAAACTAGGGAACCCAATCTTGAATATGAAAGATCTAAGGGCTTACACGTAGTTGGTAATTCTATTACAACCGAAGCTAAGTTAGCTACACTCAGTAAACGTCTAGAAGCCTTAGAAACCAATAATGTGTCTTCTTAATTTTCTATCTATGCAAACTATAGTTCTCCTAATCATGTGATAGACAATTGCCCTGAAATTGAACAAGTCAATGTCATGTTTCAACCTAGAGTTAGGAACGATCTATATGCACCCAGATACAGTCCTGGTTGGAAGAATTACTTAAATTTCTCATGGAACCAAGGTCAATACAATCTGTATAATCAAAATTCTCAACCTGCTTTTCAAAAGCTCAATCCTGGTCCATACCCAGCTCAAAATCCCAATCCATATCCTCCTCAACCCCTTGGTCATTATCCTAACTCATTCCCCTTGAATCATCCTGGTTTTAGTGAATCTGATAAGCGTTTGAATTCCTTAGAGAAGAGTATTGAGGCGTTATTGAAATCTCAAGCTAATCTAACTCAATCTCAACAATCTTTCATGCAAACTCTGACCCAAGATAGACAGTTGCTAAATTCAAACACATAAGCCATAACTAAGCTAGAGGTCCAAGTTAGTCCATTGGAAAACACAATGATCTATGATTGTGTGTTGGGCCAAATATCTTCCGGATGTTCTCATCAATTTTCTTCTAATTGATTGGACTCAATTGCTTCTTTTCAGCTGCTCTCAAATTAGCTGCTGCTTCTTTGATTAGATCTATGCTATCTTTAGCAGGTGGCTTTGTAAAAACAATTGTGGGAACAATTATTTTACTTACTTGAACATTGAGCACTTTTTGCTCCCCCTCACTTCTTAATTCCCCTTAACTGAATAAAACAATTAAGCTTTCTCCCTTAGAAGAGGTTTCTTTCTCCCCCTTTTTGTTATCAGCAAGTTGAGTAGAAGAGCAGGTTTGTGCGACAACTAGCCTTTGAAGCAATTTTGTTTGTTATGCTTGGTTGAGATAAATTGCTGTTAGAGAGGCTTCCATTGCTGTCATTCTTGTATCCAAGGCATCTATCTTTGTGGCAAGATCAGAATTATTCCTGAGTTGTCTCTTAATGTCAAGCATTGTAGCTTCTGGAAGTTTAGAATCCAACCTTTCAGAAATATCCCTTTTCATTTGATCAATTTCACCTTTGATAGTAGTGACATCCTGAGTATGTTGAAAACCTTGGATTTGTTGTAGTTGCAGAGAAGCAAGGTGTGCTTGAAGGAGCTTCTTGGTGCTGGCATTTGTTGTGGTTTGAAGAGCAGAATGTGTCTAATTTATAAGTTGAATCAGGATTGTCTTGAAATAGTGTTCATCACACTGCTTTAAAAATGCCCAAGATGGCATACCTGATCTGAAACTAGGGCCTACTTCTCCCCCTATGTCCAATGGCCCTTCTTCACTTTCTGCATCCTCACCACCAAAGAAATCTTCTGAACCACTAGTCTCATAGTCAATATCACCAGCTGTAAAGGGTAGAGCTATGATTGCATCCTTTGCTCTTTGCATAGACTGTGTGGTGTGCACCAAATTTAGCATCCTTTCTGCATTGTCATTGCTCTGTCCAGCTAGAAGTTGGTATGCTAGAACAGGGTGAGTAAATGCCTCAGCATCCAAGAAGGTTGAATCTATAACGGCTTGACTTTGCTGAAATAGTTCCTCCCTGTTAGCATCCGGGACATTCATTAACTCACTTGCAATGACATCCACCCTTATATCTTATGTACCTGCATTTCTCTCATTATCTCTCTTTTCTTGCATCAGGGTCTTACCTTGGCTCCCCACCCTTACACCCTCACCTTCACCATCTAAGGTGGGACTCCTCTCACTCACTTTATCCAGTCCTGAAGAAATGGACTGCATTGGTTCACTTTTTTCCTCTCCTTTTTCTTGGGAGCAACCCAGACCCTCACTCATATCACTCCCTTCCCTCAGTCCTAGGAGTGATTGCACTACTACTAAGTCTTCTGCACTTGTAATAATTGATAAAATTTCAAGTTGTGCAGAGACACCCGACGGATGAGGAATATCCATCGGGTTAGCAGTTTGACTATCCGACGGATGACTGTTGTTAAGCTTATCCGTCGGGATACAATCACTACTCGACGGATGAAAGATATCCATCAGGATAGAAGAAATAATTGAGTTTGGAGTGGAGACTATTGTGACCTCTGTGCAGATTGATGAAAATTTTGGCACAGATGTCTCAACAGTCTCAGAAAGAAATGGCAAGTGAGCTAACAAATCATCTAGAAGATGATGCTCACTTGCATGAATTTTTGGCTTCTCCAAGAGAGTTAAAGATGGAGAATTTGGAAGTGATGTGTTTATCATGTTAACATCAAAAGAGTGTGTGGGAAAGTTTGGTGTATCAGGTGCTTCAATTGTTAGAGATTTTGGCTGTGACTCGATATTTATTAGATCCACATCAACCTGACTTTGAGAAGGTGCAGTGACTGTGTCTTTAGCACCAGTTTGCACAGTGTGTGTACCCTGTGCATCCCCAAGGGTTTTTGATTTCTTCTTTCTAGTATAAGTTTGGGGTGAGCTTGTGTCCCTTACTCTTTTGTCCTGTGCTCTTGGTTGAGAGCTTGTTTCAATGGTAACATCCTTTTGGGAGGATGAAACCAGTAAAGAGCTAGTATCCTTATTAATCACTGCAGTTTGTTGAGAAACTGCAGTGTGGCTAGGCTGGGAAACTCTCACCTCTCCATCCTTATTCTTAGGGATTCTTTGATTTTCACCCTGTCCCTCACCTTTCTTACCCACCTTCACACTCCCCTCTTTAGGTTTGGTGGATTTTACAACTGATTTATTTTGAAAGAAATCAGAGGGGGCTTTCTTAGCTTTGGATTTAGAAACTTTTATTGGTTTGGTAGCTTGGGTAGGCAACTGTTGGGTCATTGACACACTTGCCATTGCTACACTAGAAAGAAAAGAAGTTTGTAAGGTTGGAAGAGTGGAAGAGTGGAGATAAAAGAAATTACCTCACTTACCTGTGGTCCCTCAATTACTGGAAATTAAAACAAGGGAACCTCCTTAATTATGATGGTTTGCTCTGTTTAAATCTGCAATTATCCTTCTTTCTTGAACCCAATAATTCAGCTTGTTGGTTGGGTTCTCAATTACAATTTCCTCAACAAGACGGTTAGCAAGCATCATGAAAAATCTAGCATAATAGACACTTCTACCTCTCTTATTGACCTCTCCTAAATTATAACCTAACCCAAAACAAAATTAAGTCACTGAAATTGAAGTATTTATCATTAACTAGCATGTAAAGCATGTTAAGCATAGAAATATTTATGGAATCAAAGTTGCTAACTTTACCATAAAACATCTTAGTTACTACATCACACAAATAACTCCATTCTTTCCTAAGACCCAACCTCCTAATTTCACTTAATTTAGAAGTAGTGAGTGCATAGCCTATGGAATTAAGCATATCAACAATATCAGAATCTGTGTGTGAGGCAGTTACAGTGTTATCAGGAATCTTGAAGTATGATTTAATAACATCACTATTTATGCAAAACTGCTTACCTTTCAAAGTGAATGTGATGGTTTTGTCTATTGAGTTGTACACTGCAGTTGTCCATATCTCTTCAACAACCTCACAGTAAATGGTGGGTGATTCCAGCATGGCATAGTTGAGTTTGCAGTTCTTCACAAAACCATCATTTTGTGATAGTCACCAGACTGTTGAATTTCCTTGTTCACCAAAGCTGATAAGTTGTTTTTCACATAGATATAACCAGTTTGAGATATGATTTTCACTACAGGTGCCATTGTTAGAGATTTGGAATTTGCAGAGAGTGAGTTTGTTTTTGAGAAGAAAGAAATTAGAGCAATTGAATCTTGAGAAAGATAAAGAAATGAATAAAAGTGAAATTGCTTTTATACTATCTCAGAAAATAACTGTCAAAAATAATAAAGTAAAATAAAGTGACCAAAATTGTTTTCCCAAAATAGCCGTTTAAAAATAAACTATAAAAATTCCTTCACTTATCCGTTGTGTTATGCTTACAAACTGTAAGTATACTCGATGGATAATGTTCAGAGAATTAACGGCTATGATTGAGATAATTCGACGGATGAGGATAAATCAGTTATCCGTCGAGTTATAAAATATTCCAGAAATATAATTGATTTTATTAAAAAATTGTATTCTGATGGATGATCGAACTCGATGGATAATAATCATCCGTCGGGATGTAAATTTTGACTTAGCCAAAATTTCATCCAAAATTGAAAAATCAATTAAATTTCTGGCTGCATTACAACTTGCAAAATATCTAAAATGATTCAAGAATAATTAAGCATACCTAACTCACTTACCAACCTTGAGAAGGTGGATTCATCAAGTGGCTTGGTAAATATATCTGCAAGCTGTTTTTCACCTGGAACAAAATGCAGTTCCACAGTACCATGCATCACATGTTCCCTTATGAAGTGGTACTTGATGTCTATGTGCTTTGTTCTTGAGTGCTGTATTGGGTTTTCAGTGATGGCAATTGCACTTGTGTTATCACAGAAAATAGGAATCCTATCCACTTGTAGACCATAGTCCAACAATTGGTTTTTTTATCAAAAGAATCTGTGCACAGCAACTACCAGCAGCAATATATTCAGCTTCAGCTGTAGAAGTAGAGCTGAATTTAACTTTTTACTGAACCAGGACATAAGCTTGTTTCCTAGAAACTGACAGGTTCCTGTTGTACTTTTTCTGTCTCTTTTACAACCTGCATAATCCGCATCTGAATAACCAGTTAGATCAAAACCATAATCTCTAGGGTACCAAATGCCAAGTTTTGGTGTTCCCTTGAGATAACTGAAAATTCTCTTAATAGCTACTAAATGAGATTCTCTAGGATCAGCCTGAAATCTAGCAAAAAGAGAGGTAGCAAACATTATATCTGGCCTACTATCGGTTAAGTACAGAAGTGAACCGACCATGCCCCTATAACTTGAAATATCTACAAACTTTTCAGTAATGTTTAATTCAAGCTTAGTTGCAGTGGCCATGAGAGTTTTTGCAGATGTGCAATCCATTTGATCAAGCTTCTTTAAAAGATCATGAATAGATTTAGTTTGACTAATGAATATTCCATCACTAACTTGCTTAACTTGTAACCGAAGAAAGTAAGTTAGTTCTCCCATCATGCTCATTTCATACTTACTTTGCATCAATTTGGCAAACTGTTTGCAAAGTTTTTCATCTGTAGAGCCAAATATAATATCATCTACATAGATTTAAACAAGTATACTAGAGACATTAACATTTCCAAAGAATAAAGTTTTATCCACGGTACCTCTTGTGAAGTGATTTTCCAAAAGGAAATTTGATAGAGTGTCATACCAGGCTCTAGGTGCTTGCTTCAGTCCATAGAGTGCTTTCAAAAGATAGTAGACATGATTTGGGAAATTTGGTCCACAAAACCAGGAGGTTGACTCACATAGACTTCCTCCTCCAAATCTCCATTTAGAAAGGCACTCTTGGCATCCATTTGATAGACCATGAAATTGGCATGCGCTGCATAGGCTAAGAAAATTATGATGGCTTCAAGTCTTGCAACAGGAGCAAAGGTTTCATCAAAATCTATTCCTTCTTATTGTCAATAGCCCTTAGCAACCAATCTAGCTTTGTTCCTGACTACTATGCCATTTTCATCCATCTTGTTTCTGAATACCCATTTGGTGTCAATTGAATTCTTTCCTTTAGGCTTGGGTACCGGCTTCCATACTTTATTCTGTTCAAATTGCTTTAGCTCATCCTGCATAGCTAATATCCAATCAGGATCCAACAAAGCTTTTTCTACCTTCTTTGGTTCTTCCTTAGATAGGAAGCTGCTATATAGACATTCTTTTTGAGTTGCTCTCCTTGTTTGAACTCTAGAAGATATATCACTAATGATGAGCTCAAAGGGGTGATCCTTTGTCCATTTTCTTTGTTGAGGTAGAATTACTTTAGATGAAGAGGCATCATTGTTATCTTGATGTGTGATTGAGTTTTGATTATTAGAAACTCCCCCTAAGTTTATGGATCTTTGATTTGAGAAAGGGGAATTTTCTGTGAGTGATCTATTCTGACTTTCAGCTTCTTTTGGTGACCCGACAGATGGTGTATTTTGAGTTCCAACCGATGAAGCTGATTGTCTCCTGACGGATAAAGCAGATTGTCTCCCGACGGATAAAGCAGATTATCTTCCAACGGATGAAGCATTTTGCAACTCGATAGATGTTGAATTTTGTGCTTCATTAGTGGTAGATTTTTCTGCAATATCCTTTATCATTATTTCCTGATCGCTTTCATCATCGCTATTATCACTAACCATCTCCACATTATCAAATTTGAGGCTCTCATGGTAATCTTCATCTTGCAGTCCTTCAATCTTCTTATCATCAAACACAACACGTATTGATTCCATAACAACGTTGGTTCTTAGATTGTAGACTCTATTATGCTTTACCAACAGCATATCCAACAGAAATCCCTTCATCTGCTTTAGCATCAAACTTTCCATTTTGATCAGTTTGATTTCTCAAGATATAACATTTGTAGCCAAAGAAATGAAAAAATTTAAGGTCGGCTTCTTGTTCTTGAACAATTGATAGGGTGTCATACACTTTGCTTGATTAACCAAAGAAATATTCTGAGTGTAGCATGCAGTATTTACAGCTTCAACCTAGAAGTATGTTGGTAACTTTGATTCTTCAAGCATTATCCTTGCAGCTTCAATAAGTGATCTGTTCTTTTTTTCCACTACTGCATTTTGTTGTGGAGTTCTTGCTGCTGAAAACTCATGCATAATCCCATTCTCTTCACAAAATACTCTCATAATAGAATTCTTGAACTCGGTTCCATTGTCACTCCTGGTTCTTCTAACTTTGAAATCAGGATGATTGTTGACTTGCCTTATGTGATTGATGATGATTTCACTAGCCTCATCTTTAGACTTCAGGAAATATGTCCAAGAGAACTTTGAGAAATCATCTACAATCACTAGGCAAAATCTTTTCCTTGAGATGGACAACACATTGACTGGTCCAAACAAATCCATGTGTAGCAATTGCAGAGGTTCTTCAATTGTTGAGTCAAGCTTCTTTCTGAATGATGCTCTGATCTGCTTTCCTTTCTGACAAGCATCACACAGTCCATCCTTATTAAACTCCACTTGAGGAATACCTCTAACCAGTTCTTTCTTGACAAGCTCATTCATGGTCTTAAAGTTTAGATGGGACAGCTTCTTGTGTCATAGCCAACTTTCATCTTGACTTGCTTTACTGAGAAGATAAGTAACAGATTTTGCATTTGATGAGTTGAGGTCAGCTAGGTACACATTTCCTTTTCTCACTCCAGTGAGAACCACTTTGTTGCTCCTTTTGTTTATCACAACATAGGCTTCTGAATTGAAGGTTACTGAATTGCCCTTATCACAAAGTTGGCTGATGCTTAGCAAATTATGCTTGAGACCATCCACTAGGGCAACCTCCTCAGTAATGACATTGTCTTTTAAAATCAAGCCATATCCCACAGTATAACCCTTGCTGTCATCTCCAAAAGTAATACTTGGGCCAGCTCTCTCCTTGAACTCTGTGAGCAGGGTAGAATCTCAAGTCATGTGTCTTGAACAACCACTATCCAAGTATCACAGATTCTTTCTGTTTCCATGCACACATCAAAACCAAATCAAGTTAATTTTGGTACCCAAGTTTCCTTGGGTCCTGCCTTGTTAGCTTTCTTCTTTTGTTTCTTAGGTTTTATCTCATTTGACTTGGGAATATCAGATTCATCCTTAGTCATCTGAGTTGGACCTTTGCAACCAGTCATTAAAACAAAATTATCATGCACATTTGATTAACAGGAAATGGCATGCTATTTACAAACATGTTATTCCAGTAGGGCATGCTAAATGGCATTTGAGGCATACTAAATGCAGCATAATAAGGATTATGTGCAAATGACATATTAGCAAATTGTGCATTCATATTCTGTGCAGACATAGCATTCATAGGCATAGAAGGCATAGCATTCATGTTGGGAAAAGAAGGTGGTACATATATGGGAGTAGGCATGACAAGTTTGCAATTAACAGAAAAATGATTAGAACTACCACACTTAACACAGATTTTTCTTGGAGCATACTTATCAGGTGTGTAGTTGTTATGTTTGTTAATCCCTACTTTCCCATTTCTATTGTTTTTATTTTTAGCCTGTGTTTTAACCTCAATCTTTTCTAGTCTGTCATTCAATTTCTTGATGGACAGATGACCAACATTCACTATCTTTTCCTTCTTCAATTGACTAGATTCTCCTGAAATAAAGTTTTTGGAAACTGATCCATACTTTTCATTTAACTTGGCAAGTTTGGCTTTACTCACAGGTTTGCTCACAGCCGACCGATGAGGATTTTTGTCACTCGACGGATAATCTTTTTGATTATCCGATGGATGACTCTCATCATCCGTCGAGTCTACATCTGTTAGCAATCCTTCAACCAAATTGGATTTCAGCTTCTCTTTATTCTTTTTCCAGGCTGCATCACAGAAGGACTCAATTCCTTGAACTTTGGTGATTTGAGCATGGACATCTCTAGATAATTTCCATGCCTTAATCACCTCCTGCTCTCGTTCAAGCTGCTTCTTGAAAATCTCTTCTTTCTTCAAGGACTCAGTTAATTCATCCTTAGCAATCTTATATTTTATTCTCAATTTTTCAAATTCAATGAACTGAGACTTTAGCACATTATTCCTCTCACTTAAAAATAAATTGTTTTCTTTGATTTTAGCATTTTCCTTAGTGAGGGACTTAAGTGTAACACGCAAATGATATAATTCTGTAGACATGTCATTAATTGCATCATTACACTCAGCTTTAGATATATGTGCAAGGTTAGTGGTGATTACATGATTACTTGCAGAACTTGTCTCTGTTTTATCAGACTTGGCCATTAGGGCTAGATTGACATAGCTGACATCTTTATCCTCATCCAGACCATCTGCTGCCCAGTCAATTTCTTGTGTAATAAAAGCTCTTTCCTTTTGTTTGAGCAACTCAAAATACTTCTGTTTATAATCCACAGGCTCAAACTTCTTCTTGCTGGAATCTGACTTTCTACACTCACTGGCAAAGTGCCCTGCCAAGCCATATTTGAAACATTTGAATTTTGATTTATCCACCATGTTTTTATTTGGCTTAGCTGCTCCAAAGTTCTTCTTGAACTTGAGCTTGGAAAATCTTCTGGAAAGAAATGCAAGATGTTCATCAATATCATCAAAATCATCTTGGCTCAAAGAATCTTCATTTTCTGTTACCAGCCCCTTGCCCTTGTTTTCACAGACCTTTGAAGTAGACTCAACAGCTTCTAACTTCACATCTTTCTCTTTCTCCAACTTAGTAACCAGTGCTTTGGACCCTCCTTTCTTCTTTTCTTTCTCCATCCTTTTATCTTGCTCTATTTCAAGCTTATAAGTTTTCAGGATGCCATACAGTCTCTCCAAGGTAAACTCCTTGTAATCCTGAGAATTTCTCAGTGAGACTGTCATAGGTTTCCATTCCTTTGGAAGAGATCTAAGGAACTTCAAATTGGAGTCTTTTGTCTAATAGACTCTTCCATGCAATTTTAGAGCATTTAGTAGTTTTTGGAATCTACTAAAAATGTCAGTGAGAGACATACTATCTTCACAATGAAAATGCTCATATTGCTGAATTAGCAGCTGCATCTTATTTTCTCTAACTTGCTCAGTACCATCACAGATAATTTGCATGGTGTCCCAAACCTCCTTGGTTGTCTTACAATTGATGATGTTGTCAAACATGTCACCATCAACTCCATTGAATAAAATATTCATGGTCTTTTTGTCCTTCCTGACTTGCTCAATATCAGGTTCTGACCATTCATGCCTAGGCTTGGGGACTGAAGGCTCATTTCTAGTAGTAGCTCTCATTGGAATGTGAGGACCTCTCTCTATGCAATCAACATAGGCCTCATCTTGAGAAAGAAGATGTAGGTGCATCTTCACCTTCCAGTGATGATAATTGTCTTTATCCAGAAATGGAATTTTAACTCCAACATCCTTCTTGTTCATCTTGTTGTTTTGTTGTGATATTTAAACACTGTGTACTTCAAGAGCTTGCTCTGATACCAATTGTTATTACCTAACAATACAACAAGAATTACAGAAGGGGGGTTAAATATAATTATGGCTTCTTTTTTAGATTTATGAAAAATGGTTCTAACTCAATAATATATATGTGTTTTGTTATGGATAAAAAACTAAGGTTATTACTTGTTGTATTTAATACTAAGATTCGGGAGCTCAAGGCCTTTAATGGCTGCTCTCGTGTTTCGTGACTCAATCTGCCTTTACGAGATGCCTACGTATCTTTGTGAATTAGAGAATCAAGCCAAAAAACGTAGTTCTGATTGGTGGGGGTGAGACCCCTTATATAGATGTTGGGAGTCCTTGGATTGGACTTGGTATAGGAGACTTGGTGGGCAAGTCTCATAATTAGAATGGACTTTGGAGTCCTAGATAGTAGGAAACTGATTCCTTATCCTTTTAGGTCCCCTTGAGGCTAATCTCCAAGGATTTATATCCTTATCGGGACTCTTTTCAACATCTGATTTGTCCCTTATTAATTAATTACGAAATTAATTAATAATCAGGGCTTTTGGCCCTTTTTTATTCCATCAGGCCTGATCTGGTCCATCAGGCTTAACCTTTCTGGTCTGAGTATCATATATCTTTTTATTGGGCCTAGCGGCCCACAGCTTGTACAATTAATGCAGTATTTAATTATACAAGCATAATTTATTTATCCCTATCATTTGCCCCCCAACTTTTGGGAAACATTGATTAGGTTTCGCAGAAGTTAAGTCTATTCGTTCCCTTACAGGGTTTCGTTTTTCCGTAAAGTGTGGAGCGACCTACACATTTATAATGAATTTTTCCTTTTATTCAGGAATTATCTTAATTTCCAGGAATTTTTCCCTTATTTCCGGGATTTTTTCCTTATTTTCTGGATTTTTCCCTAATTTTCTGGGATTTTCCCTAATTTTCTGGGATTTTCCCTAATTTTCTGATTTCCAGCCCTTTTTCGACCAAGATCCTAGTCGAAATTTCGACCTGGATCCTAGTCGAAAGTAGGGGTCAGCCTTGTCATCCCGGTCGAAAGAATTCGACTAGGATCCACGACCTGGAATTCGACCAGGATCCTAGTCGAAATTTCGACCTGGATCTAGGACCTGGAATTCGACCAGGATCCTAGTCGAAAATTCGACCTGGATCTAGGTCGAAAATTCCACCTCTCTCTTTTTTTTTTTTTTTTAGCTTCTTGCCATGAGCCTATCGACTAGGATTTCGACTAGGATTCTAGTCGATATTTCGACCTGAATCCTGTTAGAAAATTCTTTGATTTTCTTGCTTCCTGGTCGAAGGATTTCGACTAGGATTCACGACCTGGAATTCGACCAGGATCCTAGTCGAACTTCGACCTGAGTTTTTTATCCCCCCCCTTTTTTTTGAAAGATGCTTGGTTTATTCGACCTCATTCCTGGTCGAAGTTTCGACCTCAATTCAGTCCCGTTATTCCAACTACCTGCCATGAGCCTATCGACTAGGATTTCGACTAGGATTCTAGTCGATATTTCGACCTGAATCCTGTTCGAAAATTCTTTAATTTTCTTGCTTCCTGGTCGAAGAATTTCGACTAGGATTCACGACCTGGAATTCGACCTGGATTCTGGTCTTTTTTACCCGTTATTTTCGGGTGTCTGCTCGAAAGATTTCGGGCAGGATTCACGACCTGGAATTCGACCTGGATTCTGGTCTTTTTTACCCGTTATTTTTGGGTGTCTGCTCGAAAGATTTCGGGCAGGATTCACGACCTGGATTTCGACCTGGTTCCTAGTCTTCCACTAGCCTTCTTTATTTAGCTTTAATTTAGGATATCGTATTTTCCAAATCCTAATTGGATTTGGGCCTGGCCTTTTTTGTTGGGCCTTATTAAATTTTACTGAGCCTCTATTATTGGGCTTTTCCAAATCTTATTGGGCCTCTTTTATTGGGCCTTTTCAAAATCTTATTGGGCCTCTTTTATTGATCTGGGCTTAATACACCCTGTTTAGAATGCTCTAGAATTCCTAGGAATATTCTGGAATATTCTTTTTTCTGGGCTTTTTCCTATGGGCTTTTGTCCTCAATGGGCTTTTCGTCCCTTCAACTTCCTTTTCCTCTTATATAAAGGAATGAGGAAAGGCTATTACTCCTCACTTTCTCATTTCTTAGTTTTCTTCTTCATCTTCCTGCTAAGATTCTCAGAGGAATAACAGCAAGTCGGAGCTCAAAGCCTTTTTCAGGAGCGCTTCTTCAGGTAAGATTCCTCCCTTTGCTTTTCGTGTCTATTTTTCCATTGTGTGCCACTTTAAGATAGCCTATTTACGTGCCCCTTACTTTTTTTCAGATGGCTGACAAAAGAATGACCCGTTTGGCCAAGATGAACGTGGCTAGAAAGTCCAACGATTTTCCTATTCGATCGAGGTATACTTCCTTAATCGACATGATCAACACTCGAGGGGACGAGTATCCGTCTGATGCGCATCTGGACGCGCACGATCATATCAGTGCTTTACGGGATCCCAAGGAGCTGGAAAAGTTAAGCAGCTGCTTCAAAATCAAGGAGCCTTTTAAGCTGGTTCTTGCAGGTCCGACCGACAGGGCCTGTCAGTGGAAGAAGGACGCGCTATGCGTCTATAGGGATACTCTAAGGGCAGGTATTAGGCTCCCTTTTCATCCATTCATTCCTTTGCTACTGGCTGATGTGGGCATCAGCCCTTGCCAACTTCCCCCTAATTCCTGGAGGTTGATTCTGTGCTATCTGTCACAATGCGCCAAGCACAACGTCCCCATATCTGTTGCTGTCTTCAGGAAGATTTTTCAGTTCAAAAACAGCCCTGATAAAAGTCCGGGTTGGGTTTCTATCAACCAGCGCCCCACTATCCCCCATATCGTGAATGGGAAGTCCATCCCTGACAACAACTTGGGGTGGAAGAAAGATTTTTTGTTTGTTATTTGGGAAGGTGGAGATTGGGGCTCCCTGTTTCGATCATCCTTTGGGCTGGCCGTGGACGGGAGCCCGAATGACATAACTTTGTCTGAGGAGGAGGCTAGAGGTTCCATCCTCCTTACGCAAGACAACGGCACTTCCCATTGTTGGGACCTTATCCGGGAGACCGTCCTGGTAGAACGCGGCCTTTCGCCCGTTAATAAGAAAAGTAAGTTCCCTTTCTTATCTCCTTTATTTCCTGCACTTTTATTTCATTGATTTTCAACTGACTTTATTTGTTGCAGTGGCTGAGAAGATTGAGGAGGCTACCAAGCCGAAGGACCTGGAGACAACCAGGATGAAGAGGGCCGGGAAGATCTTCAAGGACCCTCGACTGGGTGACCGCTTCCCGGAGTTCCTTCTTCAGGCAACGGAGCCAGATGAGGAAGGCCCCAGCCAAGTTCTGCGCACCAAGCAGAGGCCAGGTGCCTATTTTCAACCTGCTTGGGGGATCCGGGGCAAGGACTCAATTGTGGGCAGCACGGCGCTGTCCAAGGAATGGTCTAAGCATTCCATTTCCCCGGTGGATTATCAAGATTTTGTCCTTCAACAGGACTTGGAGGGGAATGAGCTGTTTGGAGCCCAAGCTCTGGCGACGGTACGTACTTTACTTATGCCTTTTACAAGTCTCTTTTCTTTCTTTTCTAAACCTTTGTTGTTTTCTCTTGCAGGCTAACGCCCATTTTCAAGGGGCAATTCACCAGGCCAAGGCTTGGAAGGTTGGCCTGGAAGATGCCAACAAGAAGTTGGAGGAGGCCAACCAAAAAATTGAGACCCTTGAAGCTCAATTGGCCTCTTCCACTTCTGACTTGGAGACGGCCCGGGCTGAAAATGTCATCTTGAAGGCGCAGAAGGAAAAAGCCTTTGATGGCTGGATGGACACTCAAGAATTCAAAGACTTGATGGTGGAGCATGACACCCTTCTTCATCCTGTTAGCTATAAGGAAGGCTGGGACGCTGCTGTGGAGGCCATCCAGGATGAGTTTCCCGAGGTCCTTGAGCAGTCGCCCTTTCCTTGCCCAGTGCGGGTTCCAGAGCTTGGAGGTGTTACTGAAAAGCTTGCTGGCATGATCAAGGATGGAGAGGAGGAAGATTCCTCCAAGGAGGAGTTCGAGCCTGTCACTAAGAAGGCCAGGGTGGAAGAATCTCCCAAAGCAGCGCCTCAACAGCCATCATCTCCTGCAGAGGGAACTTCTACAGGGACTTCGGAGGGGACGACCGAGACGTCCGAAGAAACGACTGAAACTTCCGAAGAGACTTCGGATAGTGGTTCTGAGGAATCTCAGCCTTCCAAGGTCTAGCTTTTTGTATATCTTCTCTTTGAACTTTATTTATATCAGAACTTGTTACCCTTCGGGGTTATGTTTTATACGTTGCTTTTCTTGCCTTTTTTTGTTTTAACTTTACAATCTTAATATGCATTTGAACCTTAAACATCCTTGGATTGAAATAATTTCAAGCTCTTTAATATGAAATCTGGTTTTTCAAAACCTTACACAACATGGGTTCGACCCTAATCAACAATAACTAGACAATGTAAATTCTACTGGAATATAAAATCCTACGCAAGCAAAGCTTCATGGTGCTTTTAAACCTACTTGTCAATGATAAGTGAGAATCGTACTTCACCTATCTTACACGTAGTAAACCTTCAGGTTTTGTGCGTGCCAGGTCCTCGGGACTTCAAAACCTTCCATAGTTTCCAGCTTGTAGGTTCCTCTACCCTGAACGCTCTTGACTCTGTACGGTCCTTCCCAATTCGGGGCAAGCTTTCCTTTCTGTCCAACACCAGAAGCCTCTATTTTTCTCAAGACTAGATCTCCTTGTTTATAAAATCTCTCTTTAACCCTTAGGTTGTAATAGAATGAAGCCTTTTTCTGATATTCTACTATCTTTGCATGTGCCTCATCTCGTACTTCATCAATTAGATCCAGGGCTAACCTCTGCCCTTCCTCATTTTCTACAGCATTGAAAGTCTGAATCCTTGGAGAGGAATGCGATATCTCCACGGGAACTACTGCTTCTGCCCCATATGCCAACATGAAAGGAGTTGCTCCTGTCGTGACTCTACAGGTAGTCCTATAGGCCCATAATATTGGAAGTATCGCATCCACCCAATTATTTCTTGACTTCTCGATCCTCTTTTTTAGTCCATCCAGGATTATCCGATTTGCTACCTCTGCTTGCCCATTGGCTTGCGGGTGAGCCACAGAGGTGAATCGTAACTCAATTTCATTTTCTTCACAATACTTCTTGAATTCCTCATTGTTGAATTGTGTTCCATTGTCAGTGACGAGGATACGGGGAATTCCATATCGGCACATAATGTTTTCCCACAGGAATTGTGCAACCTGCTTAGTTGTGATTTTGGCCAAGGGTTTGGCTTCGATCCACTTGGTGAAATAATCAATGGCTACAATCAGAAATTTCCTTTGTGCCGTGGCCATAGGAAAAGGCCCTAGAATATCCATCCCCACATGGCAAAGGGAATAGGCGAGTTGATAGAGGTCAGCATCTCGGGGGGTTGTCTAACAACTGGTGCATGCTTCTGACAGCGATCACACTTCTTCACATATTTTTTGGCATCAGCCATCATTTCTGGCCAATAGAAGCCTAAACGAGTTATCTTATGAGCCAAGGCCCTGCCCCCCAAGTGTTGTCCACAAATACCTTCATGCACTTCTTCAAGAGCCAAGCGTGCCTCATCGGGCCTGAGACACCTCAAGTAGGGAACCACGAAAGATCTTTTGTAAAGAATCCCATCTATCAAAGAGTACCTTAGTGCCCGAACAGTTAACTTCCGTGCTTCAGTTGCATCACTTGGTAACCAACCGGTCTGAATGTGAGCCTTGATGGGATCAATCCATGACGTCCCCAAGCCTATGGGAGCCAGCAGCTTAACATCTATGCTTCGTGTCTTCAAAACACGGAAATACACACTTCCTGAACTTTCTTCAATCTCAGACGAAGCGAACTTTGATAGCGCATCTGCCTTAACATTTTCTTCCCTTGGAATGTGTTCAACATGGCACTCATTAAATTGGGTCATCACAGCCCTTACTAGGCGGACATACTTAGCCATCATATCATCCCTTGCCTCAAATTCTCCCTTTACCTGGGATATGATCAGCTTCGAGTCTCCACGGACCTTTAAGTTTTTGACTCTAAGTGTCCCAGCTAGACCAAGGCCAGCTATCAGGGCTTCATACTCTGCCTCATTGTTTGTGGTTGGAAAATCTAGCTTCATAGCATACTCAATTAAGAACCCATCAGGGCTTTACAAAACCAACCCTGCTCCACTGGAATTTGTTTTTGATGCTCCATCAAAATAGAGAACCCAATATTCTTTCTCCTTGTCATTCTTCTCCCTGTCCCCATTGTCGACTCCCTTGTCTTGAGGTATGGTATCTTCCTGCCCCCCGACTTCTTGGTTGGGTATGGTACATTCCACCACGAAGTCAGCTAGTGCCTGGGCTTTTATGGCCGTACGTGGCTTATACTTGAGATCGAACTCTCCCAACTCTATTGCCCACTTAATCAGTCTCCCACTTGCCTTGGGACTGTGAATGATATTTCTCAGTGGCTGATTTGTTAGCACTTCAATTTGGTGAGCTTGAAAATAAGGACGCAGCTTTCTTGAAGCCATTACCAAGGCTAAGGCGAATTTCTCAATGGCTGAATAATTCAACTCAGCACCATGCAAAATTTTGCTGACATAGTATACGGGTTTCTGGACTTTCAGTTCCTCCTTAACCAACACCGCGCTCAAGGCGCTCTCTGAAACAGCCAAGTACAAGAATAAAACTTCATTCAGAACTGGCTTGGCCAACAACGGGGCCTGGCCCATATACTTCTTTAATTCTTCAAATGCCTTCTGATTTTCCTCACTCCATACAAAGTCTTTGATGTTCTTTAGTTACTTGAAAAATGACAAGCACTTGTCTCCTGACTTGGAGATGAATCGTCCTAACGCAGCAACCCTTCCTGTGAGCTTCTGAACATCCTTGACAGTTTTGGGGGGTTCCATGTCCAGGATTGCCTTTATTTTATCGGGGTTTGCCTCAATTCCCCTCTTCGAAACCATCAATCCCAAGAATTTTCCAGATCCTACTCCGAAAGCACACTTCGTCGGATTCAACATCATCTTGTGGTACCTCAGGACCTCAAAAGCTTCCCTTAAATGGGCTATATGATCAGTCTTTACTAGACTCTTGACTAACATGTCATCAACATAGACTTCCATAGTCTTACCAATAAGATCCTTAAAAATTCTATTCACCAACCTTTGATAGGTGGCTCCTGCATTCTTGAGACCAAACGCCATAACAAGATAACAATAAACTCCAAAGTCAGTGATAAATGATACCTTTGGAATGTCATCCTTATGCATTTTGATCTGGTTGTATCCGCTAAACCCATCCATGAAACTCAGCATCTCATGTCCAGCGGTGGCATCAATCAAAGTATCAATTCTAGGCAGCGGAAAATAGTCTTTGGGGCATGCATCATTCAGATCGGTGAAGTCTATACACATCCTCCACTTTCCATTAGCCTTCTTCACCATTACAGGATTTGCTAACCACTCCGGAAATTGAATCTCCTCAATGAAACCAGCCTCTAAGAGCTTTTCCACTTCCTGCTTTATAGCCTCTTGTCTTTCCGGGGCAAAATTTCTTTTCTTTTGTTTCACTGTCTTCCGGTTTGGATCCACGTTTAGCTTGTGAGTAATTAACTCCGGGTCTATGCCTGGCATATCAGCTGCTGACCATGCAAACACATCACTATTTTCTTGCAAAAATTTCACTAACTTCCCTCTAAGGGGCTCCTCTAATGTGGCTCCAATGAAAGTCGTCCTCTCAGGATTCTCAGGATCTAAAGGAACCGAAACCAATTCTTCTGCTGGCCTTCCTCTATTCTCATCATTTTCTCGAACATCCATATCTTCAATAGGAAGAACCTGCCCCCCGACTCCATCTGCCCTCAAAGAGGCCACATAACAGCTTCTAGCCATTTTTTGATCTCCTCTCTCTTCTCCAATCCCGTTTCGGGTGGGAAACTTCATGACTGAATGGTAGGAAGAGGGGACTGCCTTGAAGGCATGTATCCCTGTTCTCCCCATGATAGCATTATAAGTTGAACTAGCCTTTACCACTACGAAATCCAGCATCTGCGTTGCTTGCCTTGGCTCCGTACCTATGGTGGTTGGCAATTTGATTATCCCTTCCACAGGACATTCTACTCCAGCAAATCCATATATCGGCATGTCGGTTGGTGTTAACTGGGAGTCATTATACCCCATCCTTAGAAAGGTGTCGTGGAGCAAGATATCCACAGAAGCACCATTATCCACAAGGACCCTCTTAACCGGGCTATTTCCTATTATTGGTGTTATGACCAGCGGGTCGTCATGGGGAAACTTCACACCCTCTAGGTCGGAATCATCAAAAGCCAATGTTACTTCTGTCCTGGCCCTCTTCGGGGCTTCTCCAACAATATGCATAACCTCTCTAGTATATGCCTTTCTGGAATTTTTGGACAATCCAGCAGCAGTTGGACCTCCAAAGATCGTGTTTATCACAGGCCCTCGAGGTCTCGGCCCTCCATAAATGGTGTTTATAACTGGTCCTCTAGGCTGGGGGTTTCGCCCCTGATCGTCTTGGTCCCTCCTACGATCTTCAAAGTTCTTCCTTCCATTATTATTTCTGTTTCCATCTCCAGTATACTTGTTCAATCTTCCTTTTCGAATCAAAAACTCAATTTCATCTTTCAATTGCCTACACTCATCGGTGTCATGGCCAACATCTTTGTGAAACCTGCAATACTTGCCCTTATCTAGTTTGGCGGGATCAGCCTTCAAGGGCTTAGGCCAGCGAATATCTCTGTCTTTCTCAATCTCCATCAAAATCTGACTTCTGGGAGCATTCAGCTTAGCGTATTCAGTGAACTTTTGCCCAGGTCCTCCCTTCTTGGGGGTTGAATCAGGGTTTTGTTCGGTTCTAGGATATTTGTCCTTAGCGATATACTCCAAATCAGTTTTTCGTTTCTTGCCTCCAGTGGGCTCATTACTTACTACGGTCTTCCTCATACTTTCTTCAACCTTGATATACTTCCCTGCCCTCTCTTGGAGCTGCAACATGCTCTCAGGGGGTCGTTTGGCCAAAGACATCTTGAAAAACTCATCCTTAGTTCCTTGTTGCAGTGCTATCATGGCTACCTTATCATCAAGGTCTGGGACTTTTAAAGCCTCCTTTGTAAAACGATTCAGGTAATCTCTTAAGGATTCCTTAGCTCCCTGCACAAGACTCATAAGAGATGCTGAACTTTTCTCATGGACTCTTCCACTGATGAATTGCTTAATAAAAGCCTGACTTAATTCTCTGAACGATCCAATAGAATTTGGGGGTAGCCGACTGTACCATCTTTGAGCCATACCCGACAGGGTTTGAGGGAAGGCCCGACATTTTATAGCATCATTCACGGGTTGCAGCAGCAGTGCATTAGAGAATGTCCTAACATGATTAGCGGGGTCTCCCGTGCCATCATAGGCTTTGATAGTGGGCATCTTGAATTTCCTTGAGATATGGGCATTCATTATCTCTTCTGTGAAGGGTGGAGTTGGATCATCAGGATCTCCAAGGGGAAGGAGATTGCTTGGATCAGTTCTTGGGACAGCAGCCCTTCTTCTTACCGGACCATCCAGGTCTATGATAGGAGGAGGATTTCTCCCCCTAGGAGGTATGTGGGGTCTGGTGGCTTGGTGAGCCTCCAAATCACGCCTCAGCCTTTGGATTTCAGCCTCATGAGCCCTGATCCTTTCCTGCACTTCTTGGGGATTTGCCCCTGGGGTGCTTTGGGGGCGTTGCCTTCCATCGGCCATTGGCTCTTTTCCAGGACGCCTCCTTCTCGGGGCCACTTCATCATCCGAAGATTCGGAGTCTCTCTCAGTGTATGGACCAGAAAATTCCCGATCCTCAGGGATAGGATCCAAACCTCGTATATAGGGGGGCGACCGCCCTCGTGCTTCGCTTCGCCCAGCATATCCGCTTCCTCCAACCTCAGGGTGAAGGGGCATCCCATAAGGGGGGTTAGTAGTAACAATAGTTGAATATTCATATCCGACGGGTCGAGAATTCACAGGTATATGTATTTGTTGAACTTGAGGATTCGTACCTTGAATAGTCGGGGGAGTTGTCCCTTGTGGCTGAGGTTGAGTTGCCCCTGTCTGGGCTTCCCCCTGAGTAGATGCATAAGTTGAATGGGGAGGAACCTCCACGGTTGATGAAATCACCTGGGTTGTCTCTGATGGTGTTCCTTCCTCTAGAGCTCCAATTGTTCTCCGTGTTCTCGCCATGGTTGTTGTTGCTTTTTCCCACAGACGGCGCCAAATGTTATGGATAAAAAACTAAGGTTATTACTTGCTGTATTTAATACTAAGATTCGGGAGCTCAAGGCCTTTAATGGCTGCTCTCGTGTTTCGTGACTCAATCTGCCTTTACGAGATGCCTACGTATCTCTGTGAATTAGAGAATCAAGCCAAAAAATGTAGTTCTGATTGGTGGGGGTGAGACCCCTTATATAGATGTTGGGAGTCCTTGGATTGGACTTGGTATAGGAGACTTGGTGGGCAAGTCTCATAATTAGAATGGACTTTGGAGTCCTAGATAGTAGGAAACTGATTCCTTATCCTTTTGGGTCCCCTTGAGGCTAATCTCCAAGGATTTATATCCTTATCGGGACTCTTTTCAACATCTGATTTGTCCCTTATTAATTAATTACGAAATTAATTAATAATCAGGGCTTTTGGGCCTTTTTTATTCCATCAGGCCTGATCTGGTCCATCAGGCTTAACCTTTCTGGTCTGAGTATCATATATCTTTTTATTGGGCCTAGCGGCCCACAGCTTGTACAATTAATGCAGTATTTAATTATACAAGCATAATTTATTTATCCCTATCATGTTTGATTTGCAAAGTGCGGAATGAAAGAATTATATAAATCAAGACACAAGTAATAAAAACACAAGTCTTTAAAACTTTCTGGTAGATTTGAATGTATCCACCATATATATATATATATATATATATATATATATATATATATATATATATATCGAGAGAACTCTGTGTAGCTCAAATAAGTTCACAACTGCTTACAAGTATAAACAACTAAAACTTGCAGAGAAATGCTAAAGGATACAGCTTATAAATGTTTCTCTGAGAATGTATTTTCTTAGTCTTGTTAGTTGTTGTTCTACTTGCTGCACTTGGTTTATATATCACCAAGTTTACATAGTAATAAGTGAAAGAGATATGTCCTAAGTCCAATCATGAATGAGGATTTAGGAATAACTTTTATGTAATCTGTTTTGATTTCATTGATATTAATAAAAGACTTGTTTTATTTTTTATTGCGGGCTCTATCTATTTAAATGTTTAAATAAGATATACCACAGTTTAGAGTAAAGATTTTTATGGATTGTAATGAGATCATAATAATGAGACCTAAAAGATGATAACTCTAAACTTAAATAGTTCCTGGTCGTAGGATTACTAACTGGTAATTAATAATCCGCAAAGATCGGTACATACTATGCTTGCTTCATAATGGAGGATGTCTGTTCTCATAGACATTTGTGTGGTGACACTATAACTAGTATGTAGGTGCTTAGTATAGAATAAGTTCACTGAACATGACTCACACAGCTGAACAACTGATGGAGTTCACTTACGTGTCAGCAATTGTTCACATAGTGATAGTTGTACAAGTATCCTTAGACTTGAGGTCATCATAGTCATCTTGTGTACACTGAACTATGCTTTGGTTTAGTTCTTAGTCTCGAGGGACAATTATAAGGGCTCTACTGGGTATAGGAATTTGTACACGAAGATAGTGTATGATCAATAAAGGATCTACCCCTTCCAATATAGGAAGAGAATGTTTAATCCTGATCCACTTATGTTAGTTCAGGAATCTCTGGCCAGAGTGAATGAAATTAGAAAGGATTTTCTAATTTACATTAAATAGAACTAAGCATAGTGAATGGGAAAGCAAGTGATTAAATAAGATAGGCTTGACACAAGTTCCATGCCTTGTATTTAATCGTGACATTGCAGGGTAGAGGGAATTAATTGTACGGTAACTACTCACTGAATAGGTTCTTGGTATTCTAAGCAGTGAATTCGTATTATCCGGATAGTCGCGATATGCTGAGAAGTATCCCTCACGATGTAGAATAAATATGATTAATTAATTAATCATATTTAATGAATTAGAGAATTTATATAAATAATGATAAAATAGTTTTATTATTATTTATTTCTACTACCGGCTTAATATTGAACCTACAGGGTCACACCATAAAAGAGAATGATTTAATGGTGAAGGAATTAATTAATAATGGCTGATAATTATTTATTTATGAAATATATAATTAATTGGCAAATTTAATAATTGATTAAATGAGATTTAATTGATTATAAATTAATTAAGAAAAGGTTCTTAATATTATTAATTAAGAATTTAATTTTTGGAAATTAAATCAAGAGAGAGAATTATTTCTAAAGTGTTTAGAAAAAGGATTAATAATTAAAAGGTGTTTTAATTATTAATGAGAATAATAAAGGGTTAATAATAATATTATTTTATGGGAAAATTTTCAGCTGAAAATTTTGCCTATAAATATACTATTATAAATCCTATTTTTGCCTCAACCTAAAAATTTTATAAAACCCTAATTCTCTCTACCTCCTCCTTATCCATTACATCGTTTTCTTGGTGGATACCGATGGAGTGCTTCACACTTGAGGAGCAGCTGCTAATGATCTCCGCTCGTGGTTCTTGGATCGCTATTAAAGACCTCCATCTTTCCATTAATGTAAAGCTTCTTAAGGTAAATATACTGAACTACGAATTAAATATTATTTTTCGCATTGATCCTACGGAGGGTTTCAGTTTTTTTTTAGATTTAAGTTTACGTTTTTGCTGTGTTTATGTGCTAAAAACCCTTCAATGGCATCAGAGCTACTTGCGAAAAGTTTTTAATTCGTTTATGTGTTTAACTGTTTTCGATATATGAGCATGTACGTGATTCGCCATGATTTGATATTGATATAATATGCTTATATATGTATGGTTTTGAATATATGATATTCATGTGAGTTGTATAATCATAAGATGATTATGTAATCTATATATATACTGATATATACATGATTTATGTTTGTTCTAATTATGAGAATCATATTAGATACGGATTCTGAATTGGTTGCTGCAGATTTGCTGAAATCTGGGTCTGGTGTCCGATTTACGCAAGTGAATACCCTATTCCATAGGTAAACGGGCGTCTGAACAAAAATGATAGATAAAGCTATCAACGACTCGTCTGTAAGGCGTTTGACGTCGTTTACTGCCCGTAAACAATGATTCTTATTTTTCTGATTTGATTCTGATTTTTCTGATTTTGTCATATTTTCTTTTTATGATTAGATCATGGATAATATGATATGTTAAGATCAGATTATGTGTTTTAACATGCTTTTATGTGTTGTATGAGCATGGTGGATGGTTATGGCCTTTCGACCTTAGTGTAATGGTTTTGGTTTTGGTTTTAAATACGACTTGCATGTCGTCAATCTTTGTAATCATAAATCTCGAATGTAACTCGAGTTATTCTTGTAAGTTCATTAGATTAGTTTTACTTTCAATCATGTAATGTAATTGAAGACTCAAGAAGGCTATCCAATGGAGGTGATACAAAGAAGAAGACTTATATAATAAGTAGTTGTATTTATTTCCATCACCATATTAGATTGACCTTGATCTTTATCATGAGCTTGATAAAGATCACATAGGATGGGGCCATAACCAAACACATTTACTTTATTGCACTTTACATTTACTTGTTTATTTAATTTTATATATGAGATATATGCCTATGTTTACCATGTGATGATAGATTTAGGTGGACTTAATTGACATAAGGCGTTTGTTACACAATCTAGTATAGTGAAATTGTTTCATGACCATAATATAAATATTATGAATACGATCATGAGATTCTTCTGTTTATGAAACACGTAATTGAATATGAATTTTCAATATTGAGAGAAAGGATGATTCTGTCAACAACATATTTTTATCTGTAAAAAAGGGTTATTAAGTGACGCCTCTTGACAATGCTCCACCCGATCTGGGAATCATCTGATTATCGATTATTGATTTTAAATATTTAATTTAAAAGGAAGAATCTCTTTATAATATGATTATGATTGTAACGTAATATAATCCCTCTAAAATTAAACAATATCAAGTAGTAATTGGCCAATGACACAACGGGCTTGTGTCGGTCAAAGCCTTCCAACATGGTAGAAAGTAGTTCTTATTTTTGAATCATTGTCGTTTCGTGCTACAGCTGAGGGCTTTCATTTCGAAATAAGAAATACTTGTCTATTACATAGAGATGTGTACATTGAATTAGAATCTAAAGGTCGGTACGTGCCACAGCCGTGGGCCGTTGGAGACTGATTCAATTGTACGAAATGTTGGGTTAGACTTGACTTAGAATATTGAGTTTGTCGTGCCACAGCCGTGACTCAATTATTCAAGAGGCTAAAGTTATATTAGGGAATAACATAAGATGTAATTGACAAGAGTTGTCTGCCTATTGAACATCACATGACGTTTCGTGCCACAGCCGAGGTTGTGTGATGGAATGTAGGATCCCTATCCCCACTAGCATTATGAATGCTTAATTTTCATTTAGGGGGTTGAATAAATTAGATAAACTAGTGGGAGACACTTATGAATAAAGACCCGATTTATATAGTGTTTTGAAATGAAATTGAATATTTGCTAAGTGGTGTTATGTGTTTATCATTTACAGATTTACTATATTCGTCATGTCTTCTGCACTATCACTCCGAAGCATACTAGATGCTCACAAGTTGACTGGTGCTAATTTAGCTGTTTATTTCACTATAACAAGTTGGGGCACTGGAAGAGGAACTGCAAGGTTTACCTTGCAGAATTGAAGAAGAAGAAGGGTAGTAAGACTACCGCTTCTGATTCAGGCATGTTCATGATCGAAGTTAATATGTCACAAAGTCAAATTTCTACTTGGGTATTAGATACCGCCTGTGGTTCTCATATTTCCAATTCGTTGCAAGGACTAAAGGGAAGTAGGACTCTTGAAAAAGATGAGGTGATTCTACGTATGGGCAATGGAGCAAGAGTTGCGGCCATATCTGTAGGATCATTTAGTTTACATATGCCAATGGGCAAGACTATTATTCTGAATAATTGTTATTACGTTCCCTCTATTGTGAGGAATATTGTTTCTATCCCTATGTTGGATTTGGATGGTTTTTCATTTATTATTAAGAATAATAAATGTTCTATCCTTAGAGATAATGTTCTTTATGGACGTGGTATTATAAATAATGGTCTGTATGTATGTGACGTAGAGCATGATTTACTTCAGATTGAACAAACTAATAGAAGAAAACGAGATGATGAAAATCTGAACTATTTATGGCACTGTAGGCTAGGTCATATTAGTGAAAATAGACTGCGGACATTGCATAAGGAAGGGTTACTTGACCCCTTTGATTTTGAATCATATCCTACATGCGAGTCTTGTCTATTGGGTAAAATGACCAAATCTCCATTTAGTGGACATGGAGAGAGGACTGCAGATTTGCTAGGATTGGTACACACAGATGTATGTGGACCAAAGTCTACGCAAGCCATGGGTGGATTTTCGTACTTCATTACTTTCATAGATGATAGATCTAGATTCGGATATGTGTATTTGATGAAACACAAGTCTGAAGCCTTTGAAAAGTTCAAAGAATATAAACATGAAGTGGAGAAACAAACCAAACATAGTATTATAACTCTTCGATCAGATCGAGGTGGTGAATACTTGAATGGAGAGTTTCTAGATTATCTCAAAGAAAATGGTATAGTCTCCCAGTGGACTCCTCCATATACTCCACAGTTGAATGGGGTATCTGAAAGGAGAAATCGAACTTTGTTAGACATGGTTCGGTCCATGATGAGCTATGCAAATCTTCCAGTATTCCTATGGGGTTATGCATTGGAAACCTCAGCATATTTACTGAATAAGGTTCCTTCCAAATATGTTCCTCAAACACCATATGAGATATGGAAAGAAAGGAAACCGAGTCTTAAACACGTTAAGATTTGGGGATGTCCAGCTTATGCCAAGAAAGTTGACCCAGATAAGCTGGAATCTTGATCCGTAAAATATAATTTTGTGAGATATCCTAAAGAGACTTTGGGGTATTACTTTTACACCGATCATCGGGTGTTTGTCTCCAGACATGCTACCTTCTTGGAAAAGGAGTTTATCCTTGAAGGAAACAGTGGGAGCAAAATTGAACTTGATGAAGTTCAAGAAGCACAAACTACTACGGATCAAGTGGAAACACCTGTTCAGACTGAACAACCATCTGTGGAACAGCCCATTCGTAGGACAGGGAGAGTGTCTCGCCAACCTGAGAGGTACTATGGCCTTGTCATTGAGAATGGAAATGAGTTATCAATCATTGATGATGACGACCCTGTGACCTATAATGAGGCTATGAGTAGTGTTGACTCAGAGAAATGGCATAGTGCCATGAAATCCGAAATGGAATCTATGTATACCAACCAAGTATGGACTCTGGTTGAGGCGCCTGAAGGTGTTAAGCCTATTGGGTGCAAGTGGGTATACAAGAGAAAGATTGGAGCAGATGGCCAGGTGGAGACCTATAAGGTCAGGCTCGTGGCAAAAGGATTCAAACAAAGGCAAGGGATTGACTTTGATGAAATATTTTCGCCTGTAGCCCTGTTAAAATCAATTCAGATTTTGCTTGCGATTGCTGCTTACTAAGACTATGAGATCTGGCAAATGGACGTGAAAATGGCCTTCCTCAATGGGGAACTTGAGGAGGAAGTGTATATGACACAGCCAGAGGGTTTTCTTTCCAAGGGAAATGAACACCTAGTATGTAAGCTGCTGCGAACCATATATGGTTTAAGGCAAGCTTCTCGTAAATGGAACATCTGTTTTGATGAGACAATCAAAGAGTTTGGTTTTATCAAAAACATAGATGAAGCATGTGTCTACAAGAAGGTTAGTGGGAGCGCGGTAGCATTTCTTGTATTGTATGTGGATGACATACTTCTTATAGGAAATGATATACCGATGCTACAATCAGTCAAAGTATGGCTATCAAAGAATTTCACCATGAAGGACTTGGGAGAAGCATCCTACATTCTCGGTATGAAGATCTATAGAGATAGATCTAGAAGAATGATAGGTCTTACCTAGGGTACATAAATCCAGAAAGTGCTTAAAAGGTTTAGCATGGAAAACTCCAAAAGAGGTCTCATACCGATGAGCCATGGAGTGTCCCTTTCCGAAAAAATGTCTCCTAAGATACCTGAGGAAAGAGATCGTATGAGTAAGATTCCTTATGCTTCAGCAATAGGATCTATCATGTACGCGATATTGTGTACAAGGCCTGATGTTGCTTATTCAATTAGTGTGATGAGCAGATATCATTCCAATCCAGGTGAAGACCACTGGAAAGCAGTGAAAAACATCATTAAGTACTTGCGAAGGACTCAGGACATTTTTCTTGTTTTTGGTAGTGAATCTGAGTTGAAAATAGAGGGTTATACTGACTCTAGTTTTCAATCAGAAAGTGATAGCAAATCCATGTCAGGGTACGTGTTTACTCTGAATGGTGGTGCGATTAGTTGGAAGAGTTCCAAACAGTCTACAACGGCTGACTCCACAGCGGAAGCAGAATATATAGCTGCAAGTGAGGCTTCTAAAGAAGCCGTTTGGATGAGGAAATTTGTTTTTGAGTTGGGAGTTGTTCCTAGCGTTGAAGAGCCTATTGTGTTGTATTGTGATAACAACGCAGCAATAGCACAAGCCAAGGAACCTAGGTCTCATAAAAATTCCAAACATGTCCTGCGGCCCTTTCATATGATTAGGGAGATTGTTGAAAGAGGAGATGTCAATGTCGAGAGAGTTGACACACATAACAACGTAGCAGACCCACTCACAAAGCCACTTTCTCAAAGTCACTTTGATCGTCATAAAGACAAGATGGGTATTAGATACCAGAGTGATTGGCTTTAGTACAAGTGGGAGATTGAAAGAGATATGTCCTAAGTCCAATCATGAATGAGGATTTAGGAATAATTTTTATGTAATATGTTTTGATTTCTTTGATCTTAATAAAAGACTTGTTTTGTTTTTTATTGCGGGCTCTATCTATTTAAATGCTTAAATAAGATATACCACAGTTTAGAGTAAAGCTTTTTATGGATTGTGATGAGATAATAATAATGAGACCTAAAAGATGATAACTCTAAACTTAAATAGTTCCTGGTCGTAGGATTACTAACTGGTAATTAATAATCCGCAAAGATCGGTACATACTATGTTTGCTTCATTATGAAGGATGTTTGTTCTCATAGACATTTGTGTGGTGACACTATAGCTAGTATGTAGGTGCTTATTATAGAATAAGTTCACTGAACATGACTCACACAGCTGAACAACTGATGCATTTCACTCACGTGTCAGCAGTGGTTCGCATAGTGATAGTTGTACAAGTATCCTTAGACTTGAGGTCATCATAGTCATCTTGTGTACAATGAACTATGCTTTGGTTTAGTTCTTAGTCTCAAGGGACAATTATAAGGGCTCTACTGGGTATAGGAATTTGTGCACGAAGATAGTGTATGATCAAAAAAGGATCTACCCCTTCCAGTGTAGGAAGAGAATGTTCAATACTGATGCACTTATGTTAGTTCAGGTCTCTGGCCAGAGTGAATGAAATTAGAAAGGAGTTTCTAATTTACATTAAATAGAACTAAGCATAGTGAATGGGAAAGCAATTGATTAAATAAGATAGGCTTGACACAAGTTGCATGCTTTGTATTTAATCGTGACAGTGCAGGGTAGAAGGAATTAATTGTACGGTAACTACTCACTGAATAGGTTCTTGGCATTCTAAGCAGTGAATTCGTATTATCCGGATAGTCGCGATATGCTGAGAAGTATCCCTCACGATGTAGAATAAATATGATTAATTAATTAATCATATTTAATGAATTAGAGAATTTATATAAATAATGATAAAATAATTTTATTATTATTTATTTTTACTACCGGCTTAATATTGAACCTACAGGGTCACACCATAAAAGAGAATGATTTAATGGTGGAGAAATTAATTAATAATGGCTGATAATTATTTATTTATGAAATAAATAATTAATTGGAAAATTTAATAATTGATTAAATGAGATTTAATTGATTATAAATTAATTAAGAAAAGGTTCTTAATATTATTAATTAAGAATTTAATTTTTGGAAATTAAATCAAGAGAGAGAATTATTTCTAAAGTGTTTAGAAAAAGGATTAATAATTAAAAGGTGTTTTAATTATTAATGAGAATAATAAAGGGTTAATAATAATAATATTTTATGGGAAAATTTTCAGCTGAAAATTTTGCCTATAAATATACTATTATAAACCCTATTTTTGTCTCAACCTAAAAATTTTACAAAACCCTAATTCTCTCCACCTCTTCCTTCTCCATTACATCGTTTTCTTGGTGGATACCGGTGGAGTGCTTCACACTTGAGGAGCAGCTGCTAAGGATCTCCACTCGTGGTTCTTGGATCGCTATTAAAGACCTCCATATTTCCATTAATGTAAAGTTTCTTAAGGTAAACATACTGAACTACGAATTAAATATTATTTTTCGCATGGATCCTGCGGAGGGTTTCGGTTTTTTTTTAAGATTCAAGTTTACGTTTTCGCTGCGTTTATGTGCTAAAAACCCTTCAATAAGACAAGATAATAAAATAAAACTATCAAGTCTAACTCTATACTACTCCATTACTCTATTCCAGCATCTTTGAAAACCTTCATAGCTTGCACGAAAATGGTAATACTTCTTTGTTCTCATTTTCCTGCTAAACAGGCTGCCACATTCCTTTTGCAAACACCCAACGCATGTGACTGTGTTGTCACTGTCAACAGATGTTTGAATTGATCATCCGTCGGGTACATGCTTGTTATCCGTCGGGTTGCCTTGTTGATCATCCGTCGGGTAGCTTTGTTAATCATCCGTCGGGTAGCCATTTATTACTTGACTCCATTTCATTTGTACAGAATTACAAGACATCTTATATTTACATTTAATCAACCTATTCTGCACATCTGCTAGTAGTCTCCATGACTTATAAGCTACTACAGAAACTATACAAAGTTGTTTGCAGAAATGTGCTACATGACTTATTGTTACATAAGCTACTCCCCCGATGGATATCAATTAGTCAGCCTTTTAGGAAAAGGGGGTGGAGGATAGATCTATTTCTTCCCTGTATTACCCTCAGGAGGAGTGTGTTCCATAATAGTCTTCCTTGGTTCCACCTCTGCTTCCTTCTGCACTTCTTCTTCAGCCACAATCTCATTTTTTGTAATTGGAAAGGGTGCAGTCGCACCTACATCCGGGACAAAATTTTCAGACTCTTCATCTTGCTGAATTTGGGGACTTGCGACCCTTCCAGACCTCAAGGTGATGGCGTTCACCTGTTCTTCAACTTCCCTCTCGCCTGGATTGGCTTCTATATCACTAGGAAGCGTTCCTGGTGGTCGATTCAATAAGGTGTTAGCAATTTGCCCTATTTGGTTCTCCAGATTCTGGATAGAAACAGCCTGGCTTTGGCATATAAGAGCCTGGTTTTTGCACATAAGTCGCAACTCCCCCAATTCAACTTTTTCATTCGAAGATAGACCTGCACCTCCATGAGTTTGTTGTTGATGTTGGAGTTGTTGTCTTGGTGCGAATTGTTGCTGAAAACTAGTAAGATTGAATTGCTCATTTCCAAACTGCTGGAACGGCTCTTGCATTGCATTCTGATTGTTAGGGCGATTCCAGTTGTCAGGATGATAAGTGTCTGGAACTGGTTGTTGCGATCTCTGATAGTTGCTCATAAACTGAGCTGATTCACTAGATAAAGCGCATTGCTCCGTCACATGCGAACCTGCACATAGCTCACAAACATTGATTATTTGATTAACACCATAGTTAGCCAGAGAATCGATCTTCATAGACAACTCCTTTAGCTGAGCAGTGATAGCCATAACTGTATCCACTTGAAGAACTCCTGCTACCTTGCCCTATGGCAATCTATGAGTTGGATATTGATATTCATTAGCAGCCATCAGTTCAATTAGATCATAGGCTTCCTTATAGCTCTTTGCCCATAATGCTCTACCAGATGCTGTGTCGAGCATGGGTCTTGACTGTGCTCCCAACCCGTTATAAAAATAATTGATGATCATCCAATTAGGAATTCCATGATGAGGACACTTCCTAAGCATCTCCTTATAGCGCTCCCAAGCTTCATATAAAGATTCTTCCGATTGATGCGCAAATTGAGTAATAGCGTTTCTGATTGCAGCTGTCTTTGCCATACGGAAGAATTTAGTGAGAAACTTTTGAGCAAAATCTTCCCAAGTAGTATTCGAACCAGCTGGTAGAGAGTGTAACCAGATCTTAGCCTTGTCCCTCAGAGAGAATGGGAACAGTCTCAGCTTCACAACATCTTTAAAAACACCGTTGAACTTGAAGGTGTCGCAGATCTCAAAGAAATCCCTAATGTGCATATTGGGATCTTCTGTTGGAGAACCCCCAAACTGGATTGAATTCTGCACCCATTGAATTATGCCAGGCTTGATCTCAAAGGTATTAGCTGTGATAGCTGGCCTGACAATGCTACATTGAATGTCATTGATCTTGGGTTGAGAAAAATCCATCAAGGCTTTCATTCGTGTTGCTGGATCTCCCATTGTAATGAGTACCTGAAACACAACAAGTAAACCGTGAAAGTAAAAGAGTCCGAGTTAGTGAACTTTAACGACCACTGATGACAAGCACATAAACTAAACAATTAACAACACCGAGTCCCCGGCAGCGGCGCCAAAAACATGTTAGGGCGAAAACACGCGCTAAAATTCACGCAAGTATACGCGTTTGCAAGTAGTATAAGATATAAATCAGATTCGTTCCCACAGAGACTAGTTTAGGTTAAGTTCAACTTATGCACCTATGCAATAATGTATAGTTATCGCTCAATGCTAAGACAAATAACAAATTGGGTTTTGATTAAACTAAGAGATTATACTAAATAACATTAACTAAGAGAATTGAGGTTGAATTACTATATATGACAAACATGGGATCCTAACTTCATTAAATACTTTATTTAATAGCCTTTTTGTTCTTAACCTTAGCATGCAATGGTGATGACACTAATCAGATAACACGAAACTAGTAAACACCAACTTTCGTTTTACGAATACCCTACTACCAAGCATCCACAAAAGAGATAGAAGTTGAATAGACACCAATTATGCTTAGTCCTTATATGTCTAAAAGAATTGAAAACATAACGGTTTAATGCGCAAGTTATCTATCGTGATTACATAAGGCAAGTAAGATGGTTAAAATTACCTACGAATCATGCATAACAATTACATGAACCTATGCTAGCATGGAAAGTTCTAAACCTTTATATTCACTGTCGCTTCAATAGAGATTAACACGCTATCTTATATGTTAGCTACGCACATAAGACGAATAAGCACAACCAATACTAGGATGTCAATCAACTACCACACACCAAGATATTGAAATAAATTAATTAAAGAAATCCATAATTAAATCCTTTAGAACCCTGCGCTAATGATTAGTTCATAATCGAACTCATCATCATCATGGGTTCCAATGAAAGCATGATAATAAACAATATAAGAGTACTAGGGTTCAAGAACAAATCAAAAATAAGCATTCAAGTATCAACTATATTGAAGAAAATAAGAGTCTTCGTCTCCGTAGCTTTCTCGTGCTCTCTAGGTCTTCCTATTTCTCTCCCAGGCCTCCTTCTTGTTAAAAATATATTTTTATTAATATATATATGCTTCTGGTCATTCTGGGCTTCCAGACTCTCAAAATCAGACTGGAATCAGGATTCTGCGAAAACGACCTGGCGCGGGCGCACGCTATCAGAGCGCGGGCGCGCGCTATCAGAGCGCGGGCGCGCGTAGTTTTTGATGTTCCAGCACGGCTGCCCCGCTTCCTAGCATGGGCGTGCCGTGCTTCTGTTGTTTCAGCGCAGCCGCCACACTTCCCAGCGCGGGCGCGCCGTGCTACTGAAGTTGAAATTCTGAAATTTCTTCTTTATGCTGTAACTTTTGCTCCACTCGTCAAAATTTGATGAATAAGCAGTCCACGCGAAGCTATTGAGATTCTCTACAACTTGAGAATGGCCTATGCTTCCAATTCTGATCTATTTTCAACATATTTCAATGAAAACCCTCTTTCTTCATCCAACTAATGTCTGCAATGCAATAACGCAAAAACACATCAAAAATACCAACAACTTGAGTCCAAAACACCAACTTAAGCCTGTAATGAAGCGTTCCAAGTAGATATAAAATCCACTTATCACATGTGATAAAAGGTTCTAAATAGAAAAAGGTAAAAAAAATATTAGGGTAATTGGATAATTTATTGTGTCCAGTTGATCTAGGCTGGGGTTATCGAATATTATTCTATGTTACTAATAACTTTAATAAGTTGGTATTGATCTATTATAATTAATAAAAAAATTGTAAGGGCAATTAAGTAATTTAATATGTACCAAAAACAGTTACTTTACCAAAACTTTCAATATTTCATCGGATAGATTGATATCATATATTACTAATAATTTTAATAACTTGATATTGATCAATTATAATTAATAAAAAAAATTATAAGGGCAATTAGGTAAATTTTACGTGTATCAAAAAAACAGGTAGCGTACCAACTTTAAATATTTCGTCTATTAAACATTATTTTATGTTAGTAACGGGTACCAAAAAATAGGAGCAAACAACGCTAATTAAGAGAAAATTATTCAACAAAAAAATTCAGTTAAAAAAAATATAAGTGGAGAATTAATATAGGTGTGATGGTGGATGTTCAGATATAATGGTTTAGTTTTATAACACCATTGGAGAATCAATGAACTCGCGGGTCCGAATTTATGCATGCATCAAGTGGTTTATTTGATAATGGGGCCTTAGTATTTAATTTTTTTGCAAAAAAAGATAATAATTGTTCATTAGTAATTGATTTTAATATATTAATTTAAATATAATTAAAATGGGTAATTTGGTAAATTCAGCGTGTACCAAAAAAACATGTACTGTACCAAAAATTTTAATATTTCGTCTTTTATATAATAACTAGCCAAAAACCCGTGCGATCCACGGTTGTTTTAAATTTTTTTTATTTTATTACTTTTATTTTAATATTGTATTAATTATAGTTATTAAAAGAGTAAGTAATATGTTGTTTTTTAGCTCGATATAATTATATCGACCAACAAATTATTTTTTTAGTTTAATTTTTTATCTCGGTTCAAAAGTATAATTATTTTGACACCGTTAGTAGTATCTATTATTTTATTTTAGCAAAAACACCGTCTATATTTACCCAAATACCATCTCATACTCGCCTACTATATCCGGTTATATATAACTTTGTTTTAGGGGTTTCATAATTTTTAACGATAATATTATAAAAGATAATTATATTAAAATAATAAATTAATTAAGTGAGACAATTAAGTAATTTCAGCAAATATCGACCGACTATCAAACTTTCAATGTTTAATGTAAACATGTGCGATGCACAATTATTCTAAATAATTGTTATTTTAATGTTATTATGTTAGGTCACACAACACTGTAGAAGGGGGTTGAATACAGTGTTTATACAATCAAATCGATTTAACACAAGTATCTAACAAAGATCAAGTATATTGAATAAACTCTATTACAATAAGAACTGTTGTTCTCTCTCAATGATGAACAAATATCACTAAGAGCTGCTAGGTTACAATGTATAATCTTCTCGATAATGATAACACATTTAGTGTAAACCCTAAGTCTGTGTTTATATAGTACACAATTACAAGATAACTTCTAATTGATATGGAATATAATTCTGTCTCCTAAAATATATTAATCAGATATCTTCTACAAGTCTTCCGGTCTTCTAACTCTTTCCATGCATATCTTCTTTTATTTTAGTCTCGATCTTATACTGTAAATCAGCTTCCTTCCTTATATGAAAGTCTTCCCGCAATTAAGTTCTAATATGACCTTAAGTTCTGATATTAAGTTCTGACTTCCAGTAAGTCCTGATTTCAGTAAGCCTTGATATGTCCTGTTTGTTAAGATCTAAACATGAATCATATTAGACATGACATCAAATATATTTAACAATCTCCCCCAACTTGTAAATTATGTAAAATATACAAGTTAATAGATTTGATGATGTCAAAAATATTTAAGTACAAATGCAAATAAAAGTTTAAATAGATAACTAACTACAACTTACAGTCCTTGTAGCTTTTACCAATCTCACTGAGTCAATCCGAATCCATAATGATTCTTGACAAAGCTTGATATCAGCTTTTCTTCTTTAATCCTCAGGACTTGAGACATTGTAGCTTTAACTTGCTTCATCTCTTCATCTTAACTCCCAATCTGGTATATTACAGTCCTTAAAGCATAGATATGGTTTCTTTCTAAACCATCATTCAGTCTTATTACCCTAGGATGAGAAGAATCTTCATTGTAGCAGAGACATTTCTCATTCAGTAATACTTCAAGCTTAGTAGAATCCTTCTTCATTGGAATCTCACTTCCATCATCTTCAACAATATTAGGAATAAATTCTGTAACCCTTGAACCAGAAATTCTTGCTTTATCTCTGATGGTCTTCAATATGAAATTTGACCATCTCCTGGTAATATCTGACTTTACCTCTAAAAGGTAATGAAAGAATTGAAGTTCTTTCAGTGATTTGTTTAGCACATCTGATTCTGACATCTGATATGTCCTTCCATCTTCAAGAAATAGAATCAGATTTTCCTTGACATTGTGCTTGTCATGAGCATCCAGTACCACTTAAACAGAGATAACCTTATCAAGGTGTTTCTGTGTAACATCTTCAAGAGGTCTGTCAGTCAATAGAAATGGATCTCTAGTAGCAACTTCAACTCCCGTCTTGATCTTTGCTTCAACGGAACCTGGTCCAGCCCTGTCTCTTGGTTCTCTAGCATTTAACCCAATAGTCATGAAAGTAGACATCAATTGACTTTTCTTTGGATCTGATGGTTTGACATTTTTCCATATAAGTTTCTTTTTATCAGCTACTTCCATCTTGTCTAAATCAACTTGAGCATTGTCAGAGGTTGATGTCCTGATAACTTTATCAGAACTTGATGTTTCTGTTATAGCTTGCAGTTCTTCACTCTGAACAACTTGAGCCTTGTCAGAGGTTTTCTTTGATTCTTCAGAAATCTTCCTTCTTTTCAGAGTGTGAACATCTTCATCTTCAGCAAGAGTGTCATCAGTAACTTGAACCATTTTGCACACTGGTTTTATCAGAATTTGAGGATTTTTCATCTCCAGTGGCTTGGTTGGTTCATCAAATTTTCCCTTCCCTTTGTCTTTGGGATCAATCTCAATCTGTGATCTAGTCTTGGGCTTTGATGCCTTAGTATATGACTTCTCCTTGATCACAATGCCTTTTACCTTAGGCTTTGGAGGTTTCTTTGCAACAGAAGCTTTTGGCTTTAGATTTTTCTTTTAAATCTAGCTTCTTCCTCCTTGAGATTTTCTAAGTCCATTCCTGGATTATGCTTCAAAAATAATCTTCTAGCAATTTCCTCATCAAGTGTCTGAATCTTGGGATCTTTGTAGTAGACAGTAGTCTGCTTTCCCTTGAGCTTCAGAGTTTGCATAAACTTTTGAGAATCTTGACTTCCACCTTGTATCAGAACATCAAGCTTTGTCATGAGAATTTGTTCATCAGAACTTGATATCAGATTTTGAGTTTCGGTACTTGCTATCAGATTTTGAGTTTGAGCAGCTTCAGAACTTGTCTTCTTTTGAATAGAAGATTTGCTTGCATCAGTAATTAGTTCAGAACTTGTCTTCTTTTGAATAGAAGATTTGCTTGCATCAGTAATTCTATGCCCTTTACTTTGAACTTGACCTCTACCCTTGCTAGGGTTTCCCTGGTCATCAGCTTCATCATCTTTCTTCTTCAGTATTTTATCATTAGAGAATTTGAACTTAACTATCTTCTCCCCCTTTTTGGCATCATCAGATAGTAGGAGTGAGAGAAGAAGTTCCACTGAAGATTGAATATCATTCAATTGAGCCTGTTGAGAAGCTTGATTAGCCAGGACCTCAGAGATTTGGGCCTGTTGCTTCTCTTGAGCTTTCTCAATTGCTTCTACTTTCTCAAGTGTAGGTCTGATAATCCTTGTCTTGTCAAGTTTGATCTGCATATCTAGCTTATTAGCTGATTCTTGTAGTTTATCAACCTTTGCTTGAGTTTCATATTGTAGACCTTGAAGGCTTTTGGTAATTAGAGCTGTGATTTTAAGTTGAGTTTTGAAATCAGTACTAGTCATCAGCTCATCAGCCTTAGCATTGTGCTCTGTCAGAACTTTAGAGCTTGGAATGTAATCAGAATCATTCCACTTCTTGGTCCACTCTACTCCTCTATGAGTTTCATCCCAAGGTACAGGAGCATCTTGTTCAACAAATTTCTTGACCAATGTTTCCTTTCCAAGTACAAGAGCTGGAGTGTGTACTGAAACACTGTCTCCAGAGTTTGAAGAAGACTCATTATCCTCTGATAACATAATAGTGTGTGAGGCTATAGGAGTCTCTGATTCAACTTCATCTAAATTCTGATCTTCAGGTTCTTGATCCAGAATTGGTGTAGATGGTATCTCAGCATCAGCATTTAAAATTGGAGAATTATCTGTAGATGGCTGAGCTGCTGTAGGAGCTTCCAATAAAGAATAGTAGGAATGTGCAACCTATTGATGTCAATTTCAGGACTTAAGCCTGAATCTTCAACTGTAACATCTTCATGAAGAGGAGAGACAGGAGGTGTAACCACTGTATCCTGAACAGTATTTTTTGGTTCTGGAAGAGCTTCAATGATAATTGGCTCTTTTGAGGTCAGAGATTCATGATCCTTTTCCTCAGCCTCTTTAATATCTTCTGATAGAGGCTTAGCCAAATGCCTCTTAGCCCTCATTTTCTTCAATCTCCTTGCTAATGAAGGAATTGCTTGAGCATCAGAACTAGCAGTTCTCTTCCTCTTCAAAGTACCTGAACCCTCAACTTAAGCACTTATCTATGGGGTTGACCCTTCAGCATATGTTTCTTTCTAAAAAACCAAAGTTTTAGCTTCAACAGTCACAGGTTCTGATGCATGAACCTTGTTAGATATATTTGAGATGTCATGTCTAATGTGTTTCATGTTTAGTTTTCAGATCTTAACAAACAGGAAATATCAGTACTTACTAAAATCAGCACTTAGTGGAAGTCAGAACTTAAGGATATCAGTATTTAAATTATCAGGAGATAATTATCAGAAGATGGATATCAGAACTTAAGTGCGGGAGGATGAATAGTTAAGGAAAGGCTGATTGAAAGGAAAGAAGATCAAGACTAAATAAAGAAGAGATATGCATGGAGAAGATTTCTATGGAAAATAGAAGACTTGGAAAAGAAGATATCTAATCGATATATTTTAGGATACAGAATCATATTCAATATCAATTAGAGATTATCTTGTAACTGTGTAGTATATAAACACAGACATAGGGCTTACACTATATGTGTTATCACAATCGAAGTTATTATTTATTGTAACCCTAGCAGCTCTCGTGATAATTGTTCATCACTGAGAGAGGACAGTTCCATATTGTAACAGAGTTTATTGTGTTAAATAAAATCTGTTTTCTGTGTTCTTATAATCGATTTGATTGTGATACACACTGTATTCAACCCCCTTCTACAGTGTGTGAGACCTAACAAGTGGTACCAGAGCAGATCTGTTAACACACAAACAATTTAAGATCCAAAAACAATCATGTCTGAAGAAGAACAAACTCCAACCAAGCCCACCAAAACTGAAGAACCTCCAAAGACTCAAATCCATAGTCGATATGAGACTATTAGAGTTCCCATACTGAAACCATCTGAATATCCTATATGGAAGGTGAGGATGTCTATGTTTCTGGAAGCTACTGATCCAGAATACCTTGACAGAATCAATAAAGGACCACACAAGCCAACCAAACTCTCTGTTGTAGTTGCAGGTGAACCAGCAAAGTCTGTACCAAAGGAGAAGAGTGATTACACTGCTGAAGATATCTCATCAATTGCTAAGGATGCTAAGGTACGACACTTGCTGCATAGTGCCATTGATAATATAATGTCAAACAAGGTAATTAACTGCAAGACTGCAAAGGAGATATGGGATGCCTTGAAGATAAGATGTCAGGGAACTGATTCAATTGAGAAGAACAGGAAGACTATACTTACTCAAGAGTATAAACACTTTGACACAAAGCCTGATGAGTCATTAACTGGTTTGTATGACAGATTTGTCAAACTCTTGCATGATTTGTCACTAGTTGACAAGGAATATGATTTTGAAGATTCAAATCTTAAATTCCTATTAGCTCTTCCTGAATGTTGGGATTTGAAGGCCACCACTATAAGAGAAAACTATGCTCTTTAAGAAACAACTCTTGATGAAATTTATGGGATGCTCAAGACTCATGAACTTGAGATGGAACAAAGAAGCAAGAGGAATGGAAAAAAGTCAAGGACTGTTGCTCTTAAGGCTGAGGAGGAATCCCCCAAAGCAGCTGCATCAAGGAAAGGCAAAGGAAAAGCTCTCATCACAAAGTCTGATACTGAATCATCAAGTTCAGAAATCACAACAGGAAATTCAGAAAGGGAAAGAAATTTTCCAGGAAAGGTGCAAGTTCCGATAAGAAGAGTTTCAGAAAATCTGAAGGCAAAGGAGGAAAGTCTGACATAGGAGATTACATAAATGTCAAATGCTACAACTGTGGTGAGAAAGGCCACATATCTCCTGATTGCAAGAAAGTGAGGAGTGACAAAGGCAATGCTCTTGTCACAAAGAAGAAAAGCTGGACAGACACTTCAGATTCTGAAAGTGAGGTGAACTATGCCTTGATGGCAAATGCTGATAGCAGTTCTGATGTTGCTGAGTTAAAGGTACCTCAAACTACTTATGCCTTTCATACTGATGATATTAATGAGTTGAGAAGATATCTTAAAACTATGTTCATTAGTTATAGAGATCAAACTTTAACATGTGAAATATTAACTTCTGAAAATCTTGCTTATAAAAAGAGGAATGATTATTTAGAAAAAGAGTTAGTCATGTTCCATCAAACTCAGAAAGATAGAGATGATGCTTTCTATGTTAGGGATGAAGTACTTAAAATGAATGAATCTCTAAAAACTGAGTTAGAAAAGGAAAGAGAGATTATCAGGACTTGGACTAACTCTGGTAAAGCAACTCAGGATATTCTTAGTAGTGGAAACTGGAAAGAGGGCTTAGGTTATGGAGATGATAAGAATGATAAGGGAACTGTAGAGATTGAGCCTATAGTTGTTAAATAAAAGCCAAAGGTAAATCCTGTTAAGTTTGTAGCTGTAAAGTCTGATATTGATAAATAAGAAGTTAAAGAGAAATTAACTTCTGACAAACCAAAACAGGGTAAGCCAACTAAGGTAAACATAGGCTTAATGACAAAGAAGCAGCTTAAGTATAAGTTAAAAGATGTTAAGAATGTAAACAAGGTAAAGCCACCTAGGAAAAATAGGAATGGAAAGGAAGGTGTGAATAAAAGTAATGATTATAAGCCTGTTCCTAATGCTCCTAGAAAAACATGCAATAATTGTGGAAATTCTAACCATATGGCTTCTTTTTGCAGGAAAAATAAGAACATAAACTCCTTACCTTCAAAGTCAGGAGTTAATAGTCAGTCTGTTAGATATAGGCCACAAAATCCTTATTTTCATTATGGTAGTTTATGGCATTCCATTTATACTTGTAAGGAATATCATAGTTTGTACTATAATTATTATCAAATAAAACCTTCTTTAAAGAAAGTTAGCATTGTTCCTTCTAGTGTAAGTTCTGATGTAAAGTTTGATAATGTAAATGCTGAGAAGAAAAATGTTAACATAAACTCTGATGCTAAATCCGCTGCAAATGTTAACAAACTTAATAAAGACAAAGGATCCAAGCAAGTCTGGGTCCTTAAAACTAATCATTAATTGTCTTTGTGATTGCAGGGCAACAGGAAAAAGATCCTAGTTCTGGATAGTGGATGTTCAGGACATATGACTGGAAATAAAGCCCTGCTATCAGACTTTGTGGAGAAAGCTGGCCCAAGTGTTTCTTATGGAGATGGTAACATGGGAAAAACTTTGGGATATGGAAATATCAATCTAGGGAATGTCATCGTTGAAAAAGTAGCTCTGGTCTCAGGACTTAAACACAATCTGCTCAGTATTAGTCAAATCTGTGACAGAGGTTATCATGTGATTTATTTGAAGAACACTGTGAAGTTATAAGCAAATCTACAGGCAAAGTTGTTCTGAAAGGATACAGGCATGGTAACATTTATGAAGCCAAGCTTTCAACAAGTGCTGATGGTTCTGCAATCTGTCTGTTAAGTAGAGCATCAATTGAAGAAAGCTGGAATTGGCACAAGAAACTCTCTCATTTAAATTTCAACAATATAAATGAACTAGTCAAGAAAGATCTTTTGAGAGTTTTTCCAAAATCAGTATTTGCTCCTGATGGCCTTTGTGATTCCTGTCAAATGGCAAAACAAAATCTTCATTCAAGAGCAAGACTGAATCTTCAATTCTTGAGCCTTATCACCTACTACATGTTGATCTATTTGGTCCAGTGAATGTCATGTCTATTGCAAAGAAGAAATATGCTATGGTCATAGTGGATGAGTTCACCAGATACACATGGGTGTATTTCTTGCACACAAAAAGTGAAACTGCATCTATTTTGATTGATCATGTCAAACAACTGGATAAATTGGTCAAAGATTCTGTGAAGATCATAAGAAGTGATAATGGCACTAAGTTCAAGAATTTGATCATGGAAGAGTTCTGCAAAGACCATGGAATAAAGCAGGAATTTTCTGCTCCTGGAACTCCACAACAAAATGGAGTTGTTGAAAGAAAGAATAGAACTCTTATTGAAGCTGCATGAACTATGCTTGATGAAGCAAAGTTGCCAACCTACTTTTGGGCTGAAGCTGTGCAGACTGCTTGTTTTACTCAGAATGCAACATTCATTAACAAGCATGGAAAAACACCATATGAGATGGTGAAGAAAAAGAAGCCAAATCTGAAGTATTTGCATGTATTTGGATACAAGTGTTTTGTTCTTAAGACTCATCCTGAACAGCTATCCAAATTTGATCTAAAAGCTGATGAAGGAATTTTTGTTGGATATCCACTTTCCACAAAAGCCTTCAGAGTCTACAATTTAAGAACAAGGGTTGTCATGGAATCTATCAATGTCTCTTTTGATGATAAGAAAATTACAGGACTTGAAGATTTCAATGATCATGATCAGATGAGATTTGAGAATGAAGTTTTAGATTCTGATACTGTAAATCCTGACAGTCTAAATCCTGATTGCAAACTCTGATGGATTATACTCTGATGTTATTGAAACTGTGGTGACTATGCCAAAGGAAGATGCACCTGTACAGGGGGAGCATACTGAAGATACAACCACATCTCAAGAAGCATCAGAACTTACAACATGCTCTTCAAGTTCTGATTCATCAAGTTTTGATGGGCCAAGTTCTGAAAATTCTGGAAACTCAAATTCTGAAGGATACAACTCAGAGAGCATAATTTCAGAGGGAGCATCAGAAAATGTTGATGAAGACAGCATGGATCATGGGGGAGCATCCAGTTCTAGAGAACATCTTCCATCTGCAAAGAAGTGGACTAAAGCACATACACCTGACTTAATTATTGGAAATCCTGATGCAGGTGTTAAAACTAGAACAACTACATCAAATGAATGTCTTTATCACTCTTTTCTCTCTCAGACTGAACCAAAGAAAGTAGAAGAAGCTCTTCGATATGCTGATTGGGTGCAAGCAATGCAGGAAGAGTTAAATGAATTTGAAAGAAATAAAGTCTGGACCCTAGTGCCAAGACCAAAGAACAGATCTGTTGTTGATACAAAGTGGGTGTTCAGAATAAAAACTGATAGTGATGGCATAATTACAAGGAACAAAGCAAGGCTGGTTGCAAAAGGATATTCTCAATAGGAGGGAATTGATTATGATGAAACATTTGCACCAGTTGCTAGATTGGAAGCCATAAGGATATTTTTGGCTTATGCTACTCACAAAAAGTTTACAGTCTTTCAAATGGATGTGAAAAGTGCTTTTCTCAATGGAGAACTGGAAGAGGAAGTATATGTTGAACAACCTCCAGGTTTTGTAGATTCAAAATTTCCTAATCATGTCTACAGACTTGACAAAGCACTTTATGGCCTTAAGCAAGCTCCAAGAACATGGTATGAGACACTAGCACAGTTTCTTCTAGAAAGTGGATGTAACAGAGGGACTATTGATAAAACATTGTTTTATCTCAACCATGGAAAGGACTTACTTTTGGTGCAGATATATGTTGATGATATCATTTTTGGTTCTACAAATGACAGACTTTGTAAAAAGTTTGCCAAGCTGATGCAGTCAAGATATCAAATGAGTATGATGGGAGAACTTAGCTACTTTCTGGGCCTTCAAGTCAAGCAGAATGAAGAAGGAACTTTTATTTGTCAATCTAAGTACACCATAAATTTGTTGAAGAAATTTGGAATGCAAGATTGTTTAAGTGCATCCACTCCTATGGCCACTGCAACAAAATTGGATAAGGATACTGGTACATCAATAGATATTACTGATTACAGAGGTTTTATTGGCTCATTACTCTATCTAACTGCAAGTAGACCTGATATCATATATGCTACCTGTCTTTGTGCAAGATTTCAAGCAGATCCAAGAGAACCTCACTTAACAGCTGTGAAAAGAATTTTCAAGTACCTTAAGGGTACAACTGACCTGGGATTGTGGTATCTTAGAGAATCAGACTTTAAGCTAATAGGTTACTCAGATGCAGATTTTACATGATGCAAAATTTACAGGAAAAGCACAAGTGGAAGCTGCCAATTTCTTGGAGGCAGATTAGTTTCTTGGTTTAGCAAGAAACAGAAGTCAATTTCCACATCAACTACAGAAGCAGAATACATTGTTGCAGGAAGCTGTTGTGCACAGATTCTTTGGATGAAGAATCAGTTACCGGATTATGGGTTAGAATTTTCTAAAATTCCTATTTATTGTGATAATCAAAGTGCTATTGCTATGACAGGTAATCCAGTTCAACACTCTATGACAAAGCACATCAGCATTAGGTACCACTTCATAAGGGAATATGTGGATGAAGGTACAATGGAATTGCATTTTGTTCTAACAGATCAACAACTAGCAGATATCTTCACAAAACCACTGTGTGAAGCTACTTTTGCAAGATTGGTAAATGAACTTGGAATGGTTTCAGGTTCTTTCTCTAAATCTGCTTAATTTATGTTCTGATACATCAGACTTTATTATCAGTATTTACAGATATTGCTATCTTTGTGTATTATGTGCTTAATTAGAAATTTTCTAAGTGCTGATTGTTGTCTGATGTGAATTTCTAAACTCTGATAGTGATATGACTTTTCTGTGACTATTCAATCCAATGAGGATAACTGTGCTAGATGCTGACCTAGTAGTCTTTAATATACTAAAGATCCCAAGTATGAAGTAATTGTTTATGTGGAAATCTTTTAACACAAGCAAATTCTGATATTGAGCTTAGTTAAAGTTTACTTTGTGTATCTTGTTAGTAAGTCAAAAACTAGAATAGTGCTTCTTATCTGTTAAATTCTGATGTTGGTAAATCTGATGGATGTACTAAGTGCTGATAAGCCTCACTTATCAAAAGAAAAAGAAAAAGAAAAGAACAGAAATAAAAATCAGGTACTCCTTTGAGATCTAGAGTAAAAATGTGGAAGGGAAGACCCAAGTGCATTGCTGGTATTAAGTTATATGCATTAGAAAAGCAAAATAAAATTTTCTTGGTGACTTTTCACATTCTCTGATTATTGGAGAAATACTCTGATAATAGCATAAATTCTGATAAGCAGTCGTGACTCACTTACACTGAGAAGCCACTGTCAAGTGGAATTTCAAAAGATGCATAAAATGAGCACAAAACAGTTGAGGTGGACTCATGCATGAACTCATTCTATAGTAGACTTCAGAATAATGACAGATTTTGAGCAAAGTTCTTAGTTATGCCTTATTTCTAAGATGTACTGAAGTGAATCAGACTTTAATCTTTATCTGATATTTAGCTTACTGCACACACATACACTCCATATGAATGATGACAATTACTGTGGTGATAAATGTTATTGTAGATGAACAGTTTAAGTGTCAGTTGCATAAATTCTGAGGACAAGTTCTGATGGAAATTCTGATGATTCAGTTCTGATAAAACCATATCAGTACTTGTGTGAAGAATTACAGGAATAAAATATTCACTTTTTGAGTTTAGGAGCCATGTTCTGATGACTGTTAAGTTCTGATATAAGACTAAGTTCTGATCTTAAATCCTGATTCTTTACTTGACTTATTTGTGGTTAAATCTGAAACAGTCATATTTAAAATCAGAATATGTTTGGGTGAGATATAAACAGTCAAAATAATTTAGGTTAGTGGTACTCGTATATGCATGGTAATTTTTACTTGTTTCGTGTGCTCATTAACTCCTGTTTTAAGCTTCTAATTGGCTGTCATAATTACTCATCGGTCTAGGGATATGGGGCTTTACTTCTTTCCGTTTCACATTCCCTGCATCCCTTGGTCTTCCCTTGTCTATATAACTGACCGATAATCCTTCAGTAAAAACCAATTCTTTTTTCTCTCAAACAATGAATCAGTTTGGTTGGTTTTACTGCCATGGCTCAGACAAGGTGACTATTTGGAACAATGGAGTTCCAACTCGTTATCCTATCAACAACATTCCTTCTAATCTTTGGATTCAATTTCCAGAAATCATTAAAAATGATTTATTGACAGTTCAAAGAGATCTTCATCTCCGTTTTCTTAGTCAGCAGGAGAGAATCATTCGTCTTGCTATTCTTTTTATTGAAGATAGGAAGAAGAATTAATTGCTATCCTCATGTTTCTCTTCACTGTCAGCTTTGTCAGTCTTTTAGACTAGGACTAAGGCTGTTGATATTAGGGATTCTAGACTAGGGCAATCTTGTAATTTTCTGCATGTAATTTAAGTTTCATGAAATGTATTCATTTGATATATTAATGAAATTTTACTTTATTGCAAGATTTTGCCTCTGAGTCATTTCATATTCGGATTACCCTTTACATTCTGATAATAATCAAGTTGTGCTACTCACGTGGTAGTGTTATTTGCTTGGTTTATTTTTGGTTATTCTTAAATGGGATTATTTTATCAAAATAATTGTTTAAATGGGATTACTTGATTAATGGAATTAATTGGTTAGTGGGACGGTTTTTCTCCTTGAAAAACTGCATGTGATAGGTAATGATTACTGAATACTCGTGCCCATTAATTATTTTTTACTGCTGCATGCCTGACAGGTGTCCAAAAAGCTTTCATATTCGTCTCAACAGTTATCTTTTACCATGTCTAAGTAAAAGAGAGAAAAGATTGTAAAATCTTTTATTCACTTTTATACTTTATCTCTCTCTTTTTACTCTTATACTCTCACTCTTTTCTGACGATTTATCACACAGGCATTTTCTTGAACACCTTTCAGATACTCAAATTTTTCACTGATTTCTCAATGGCACCTAAAGATATTATCTTCCATGGAGCAAAGTTTGTTCCTAATAACTATGTTTCCATTCTTTCCATGCAAGAAGCTCCGTCAAAACTTCACTTTGTTCAGGACTTCGTAGCTAATAGTGAAATCGGATACGCTTTGACTCAACCATCAAGTTTTTCTGGATCACAAGTGCTGACATTCTAGAGAACAGGGGTTTATGATGATGGTGGTAAGCGTGGATCTCCTAGTATTGTCTTTACAGCAAATGAGGAGGATTATGTTATTACTCCAATAGTGGTTCGCAGGGCTCTCCATTTACCAGAAAATGTTCAATTTAGTGCTGCTGTTGAGGAACCACTGCTTCAGGAAATGATGGTTGATTTAGGCTATGAAGAAAGTTTAGCAAAAATGGGTCAACTCAAACATGCACACATGCGCCGAGAATGGAGCTTTTTCTTTGACTGCATCACAAAGGCATTTGGTAACAAATGTACAAATTTCGATGCCATTCCAATCTTGTCTCAAGAAATTGGGTATGCTCTTCTCCATCAGTCTCATTTTGATTTTTCTAGAACTGTGTTATGCTTTATTGGTGACAGAATGAAAGAGGATAGGAATTTTATCTATTTTTCTAGATTCTGTCAATTAATTTATAGTCACTGTACAGAAGATGAACCTATCTTAGCCAGTGACCTGTTAGAATCCTTTAAGATAGCCAAAAGGGCTTTTACTAATTTACTAAATGCTGATAACAAAAAGGCAATTTTGAGACCTCTTAGAATTCCCTTAGTTGTAAAACAAGCCCTGGTAAATGCTGATGTTGCCAAGTACTCTGTAATTTATCCTGATGTACCGCAACCACAACCATCAGAACCTACTTCTATCCCTCCTCAAACACATATATCAGAATATGCTCATTATCCATCGGCACATAATACAGTGCAGCCTTCTTCTACTAGAGCAACAGCATCAAGATCTAAGAAAGTTTCACAGCAGAAAAGAAGGAGGATCATCTTGAGAGATGAATCAGATGATGAGGTACATGTTCAACCTACAGAACCTGTTGTTCCCGTAGCTGAGAAAGTCTCTTCTCAGAAAGATACAGAGACTGGGAGTTCTAGGTCCCTGAAAAGGCCTGGAACAATTAATTCTGATGATGCAGCTCCTACAGTCTCTTCAAAAGCAAAAAGATTTAAAACATTAGCAAAAAGGCTTGCAGATTCTGGTAAAGGAATGGAAGCAACATCTAAGGAAGGGGGTCAGGAATCTCTGATCTCACAAGACCCTGTTGAAGCTCACAATTCTCCAAGTGCTGATCCAGACCTTCATGCAACTCATCACTCTCCACTTCATAACCCAGAAACAACTCATATTCCCACACCTCCAGTATCTCCAGTACATGCTGATAACCAGGGGCCAAGTGATGAAATTGACATCCATAACTTGGAAGTGCCTCAGGTTTGCATCTGGAAGCTCCACCAACTACACAACTTTCTTAGCACACTCCTCCAGCCACTTCAGTGCTAAATTCTGATGATCATGGAGATGGATCTCCAATTGCTTCTCATACAGTCATTTTATCAGAAGATGATGATAGTGAAGATTCTGCCACTTTTGTTGTACTGCCTGCTGCAAACTATGATGAAGCTGATGTTAATGTAGATGCTGATGCAGCTGGTCCTTCTGGACATGCTCCTCTACCACCAGCTGCTAAGGTTGCTTTTATCGAGAAGTTTGTAGAAAGGGCTCCTCCAGTTCCTTGGAGTGAGACTCAAAGAGGGCAAGAGTAGATCAAAGATTGGAATAATGTTGAATTCGTCACTAATGCAGCTGTTATTTCCGAACATCTGACAAAGGCTGGTGAGATATTTGTCAATGATGATTTCAAGACACATCTTAGAGTAACAACACTGAGTACAAGGCACCTTCAAGGTCAACACTCAGCAACTCACGACCAGCTGGACAAAATTCGAAATAAATTGCAAGAGGAAGTGGAGAAGATCAAAGTAGAGAAGCAGAAGTTTTTCAAGCCTAACTTTGATCGTTTAGCAAATATTGAAAAGTCTCAAGACAAGCAGCAAGCTCAAATTTCTGATCTTTTAACAAATCAAGCTGCTCAACAAGTTCAGCTTAATGAACTTCATAATTCTGTGGAATTGCTTGTCTCCCTGCTTCTTCCTGATGATGCCAAAAAGGGGGAGAAAGTAATTAAGTCCAAATGCAAGTCTACTAAATCACAGAACGAAAAAGATGATGAAAATGAAGATTAGGGAAACTCGGGAAACCTTGAAAAGGGTGGAGGTCAAAGAAAAAGCAAAGACTCTTCATTACAGAAAGACAGAACTACAAATCAAAGGCTAAGTTCTGATGCTGGCAAGAAATCAAGCTCAGGTAAACAAGTTCTAGTCAATCCTGAAGATCTTGATGAAGAGATCTCAAAGAAGTTGTTTCTTAAAGAAAATCCAGGGATGGATTTTGAAATGCTGGAAGAAGAAGAAGCTAGACTGTAAGCTGCAATTGATAATTCGCCATCTAAGTCTAAAGCTTTTACAACAACAAAGAAACCTCCACAGGCTAAAGGCATTGTGATTAAAGAAAGAACAATTGTTGAGGCATCTAAAGCCAAATCACAAGTGGAGTATGATCCAAAGTTTAAGGGCAAAAGTAAAGTTGATGAACTTGTAAGGGTTTACATGCCAACTATGGATGAACAAATAGATGCTGATGAAGATACAAATCTGATTTTGAAGAACAAGAAAGATTCTTAAACAACCTCTGACAGAGCTCAAGTTGTTCAAAGTCAGGAGTTAGTAAATTCAGATGCTACAAGGAAGCAAGCAACCTCTGACACAGCTCAAGTTAGCTTGACATCAGGAGATAAGGGAATAACCTCTGACATTGCTCATGTTAAACCTTCAACTACTCTACAAGGATTCACCCAAGCTAAACAATTTGCTCAAACTCTGAAGAGTACATCAAGAGGTTTTTAGAGTAGATTGCTTCTAGGAAAGGAGGCAAGAGATAAAACTGGTTTGGGAAATATTGATGAAAGAAGAATAAGCAACACAACTCTAGATCTTACATCTTTGTCTGAACCAGGAATAGGCACAACTCCTGAAAGATTGGATCAATTGGAGGCTGTACAGATGGTTTACCACTCTGCACTGAAAGAACAGGTTATGTTATATTTCATGACAGATGGGAGGGTATTCCAGATTAGGCAGGATGCTATTAACTTGAAGTACTATGAAGAATTGGAACATGTGTTATATTTACTTCAAGTAAAGAACAAGTCTACAAATGATGCTGCCAAATTCTTAAGGTCTAATATTGAGAGACAGAAGAAACTTTACAGGATAAATTCTGATAGCTCATACTATCCTAAGTACAGAGCTCATGATGGAAAAATTGTTGAAATAAAGCCTAACACTCTAAAGATTGTTACTACCTTTCTGGGTTATAGGGCTGTTGATTTCAACATAGAATCAGACAAAGCCTATTATATCAGACTTAATGAGGATATAAGAAAGGCAAAGATCAATGATCTCAGAGCTGCTATCTTTCAGATAAGTGAAGATACAGCTGAGCTAAAAGAAGCCAAAAGGAGGATGTTGAGTGAACTTGCATATGCTGAGAGATGTCTTTTGAGGAATTATCTCAGGACAACTCCTGATATTAAAGAGATCACATAATGAAGCCAAGTCAGGGACTGCAACTGCTAAATTTTGAAGAACATACAGGCTAAAGCTGATATCAGACTTTAAGAATGGTAAAAGCTACAAGTACTGTAAGTTATAGTTTCTTAGTCAAATTCTCATGTGCATTTGTACTTAATGTTTTTGACATCATCAAATATATATTGAACTTGTATATTATGCTAATTTACAAGTTGGGGGAGATTGTTAGATATATTTGAGATGTCATGTCTAATGTGTTTCATGTTTAGTTTTCAGATGTTAACAAACAGGAAATATCAGTACTTACTGAAATCAGCACTTACTGGAAGTCAGAACTTAAGGATATCAGTACTTAAATTATCAGGAGATTATTATCAGAAGATGGATATCAGAACTTAAGTGCGGGAGGACGAACAATTAAGGAAAGGCTGATTGAAAGGAAAGAAGATCAAGACTAAATAAAGAAGAGATATGCATGGAGAAGATTTTTATGGAAAATAGAAGACTTGAAAAAGAAGATATCTAATCGATATATTTTAGGATACAGAATCATATTCAATATCAATTAGAGATTATCTTGTAACTGTGTAGTATATAAACACAGACATAGGGTTTACACTATATGTGTTATCACAATCGAAGTTATTATTTATTGTAACCCTAGCAGCTCTCGTGATAATTGTTCATCACTGAGAGAGGGCAGTTCCATATTGTAACAGAGTTTATTATGTTAAATAAAATCTATTTTCTGTGTTCTTATAATCGATTTGATTGTGATAAACACTGTATTCAACCCCCTTCTACAGTGTATGAGACCTAACAAACCTGTACTGGCTCCTCTTCACTATCAGATTCATCTCTGAGAATCATTTTTCTTCTCTTTTGTGGAGGTTGAGGAATAGACTGTGCCCTCTTAGGCTTGAAAGATGAAGGTCTGATGGTATGTGCTGATGGTTGTTGTTGTGAGGATTGAGTTGATGGTTGGAAGTAAGTTCTGATTGTAGGTTGAGTTGGTTGAGTTTGAGAGGTGGTTGTTTGTGTAGTTGTTGGAGGTGCTGATGGAGATTGGGTTGGTTGTACATCAGGATATAAGGCAGTGTAGGTGGCTGGATCAGAATTTACTAAAAACTGTTTGACTGATATGGGAATTTGGAGGGGTCTCAAAACAGTTTTCTTATTATCAGTAGATAATAAGTCAGTAAAGGCTCTCTTAGCAAGCTTAAATGGTTCAATTAACTCAATTGCTAATTGGGGTGCATCAGAACAACAAAAACTATAAATAAGCTGACAGAATCTAGCAAAGTAAACTGTATTTCTATCTTCTGTCATCCTATCCCCAATAAAGCCTAAAATAGCACTTGCATAATCAAAATGAGTTTGATTAATGAGAGCATACCCTATTTGTTGACTGAGAATTGAAATTGCATCAAAATTAGAACATTTTTTGCAAAAGATCTGGTAATGCAGTCAAAGAAGAAACTCCATTCCCTCCTTATGTTTGGTCTCTTCAACTGTCCCAGCTTTGCCAATGTCTTTTCATAGCCCAAACTAGCCATCATCTGCTGAAGGGCTGGCTCCTCAACTATTGAACTGAAGACACAGTTGTCTGGAAAATATAAAGCCTGTCGAACTATAGCCAGAGTCACTACATGCTCATCCTCCCCTGTTGAAAAGATAATACTTGGGGACCCATGAGCACCACCATCATCATACATGCCACTTCTCTAAAACTCCAGCACTTGAGTTCCAGAGATGGCTTCTGGTTGGGTCAAAGCATACCCAATCTCAGAGTTAGCAAGGAAATCCTGAATAAAGTGAAGTTCTGATGGAGCTTCACCCTTGCTAAGAATAGCCAAGTAATTGTTGGGAACAAACTTAGCTCCATTGAAAACAATATCTTTTGGTGCCATTTCTGTGAAAAATCAAATGAGAAAAAGAGTGTTTGCAAGGTGTTTGATAAAATGCATGTACGAAAAATAGCTTCAGAAAATATTAGTGGGTGAGAGAAAATAAGAAAGATGAGAGAATAGGAAAAATAGGTAAAAGATTAAAAAATCTTTTAACTCCCATATTTATACAGCCCATGTGATAAAAGTTATATTTTTATTTTTTTGAAACATGGCAGACAATGTACACCTGGCAAAATGTGAACAGTCAGTAAAAAGTTAAAGCATGAGTTAGTGGGCATGAGAACTAAGTAGTAATTAATGTGCACAGTTTTTCAAGATAAACACGTTTCCCCCTTAACCAAATGATTATGACTGTTTTTATCTCACCTAATTATATTCTAATTAAATATGACCATTACAGTATTTACCACAAATAAGTCAAGTAAATAAATAATGCCACGTAAGTATCAGAGTTTCCATCAGGATTTAATATCAGAACTTGACTTTTATCAGATTTTAACAGTCATCAGAACATGGCTTCTTTACTTAAAAAGTGAATGTTTGTATCTGTGATTCTTCATACAAATACTGACTTGTTTCTTCAGAGTTTAATCATCAGAACTTCCATTAGAACTTGTCCTCAGAATTTATGCAAATAACACTTAACTGTTTGTCAAAAACAACTTAATCACCACAGTAATTTTCATTATTCATATGGAGTGAGAGTGTGTGCATTTAGCAAAATATCAGATAAAGATTAAAGTCTGATAAACTTCAGTACATCTTAGAAATAAGGCATAACTAAGAAAAGTGCTTAAAATCTGTCATTAATAATGAAGTCTACTATAGAATAAATTTATGCAAGAATCCACCTTAACTGTTTGTGCTCATTTTATGCAACTTTTAACATTCTTTTTCACAGTGGCTTCTCAGTGTAAGTGAGTCACAACTGTTATCAGAATTTATGCTATTATCAGAGTATTTCTCCAGTAATCAGAGAATGTGAAAAGTCACCAAGAAAAATTTATTTGCTTTTCTAATGCATATCACTTAATGCCATCAATGCACTTGGGTCTTCCCTTCCACATATTTACTCTAGATCTCAAAGGAGTACCTGACTTTAATTTTCTTTTCTTTTCTTTAGATAAGTGAGGCTTATCAAGCATGTGGTTCATCCTTAAGATTTACTAACATCAGAATTTGACAGATAAGAAGCAAGAATCTAGTTTGTGACTTAGTAATAAGATACACAAAGTAAATTTGACTAAGCTCAAAATCAGAATTTCCTTGTGTTAATGAATTTCCACATAAACCACTAATTCAAACATGGGATTTCTAGTATGTTAAAGACTACTAGGTCAGCATTTAGCACAGTAATCCTCATTGGATTGAATAGTCACAGAACATTCAAATCACTATCAGAATATATAGATCCACATCAGATAACAATCAGCATTTAATGTATTATAATTTAAGCACATATTACATGAAGATAAGACAATCTATAAACACTGATCATAAAGTTTGATGCATGAGAACAAAAACTAAGCATATTTAGAGAAAGAACCTGAAACCATTCCAAGTTCATTTACGAGTCTTGAAAAAGTAGCTTCACATAGTGGTTTTGTGAAGATATCTGCTAGTTGTTGATCTGTTGGAATAAAATGCAATTCCACTGTACCTTCCATCACATATTCCCTTATGAAATGGTACCTAATGCTGATGTACTTTGTCATTGAGTGTTGAACTGGATTACCTGTCATAGCAATAACACTTTGATCATCACAGTAAATAGGTATTTTAGAAAATTCTAACTCATAGTCTAGTAACTGATTCTTCATCCAAAGAATCTGTGCACAACAGCTTCCTGCAGCAATATATTATGCTTCTGCAGTTGATGTGGAAATTGATTTCTGTTTCTTGCTAAACCAAGAAACCAATCTGCCTCCAAGAAATTGGCAGCTTCCACTAGTGCTTTTCCTATCTATTTTGCATCCTGCAAAATCTGCATCTGAGTAACCTATTAGCTTAAAGTCTGATTTTCTAGGATACCACAATCCTAGATCAGTTGTGCCCTTGAGGTACTTGAAAATTCTTTTCACAACTATTAAATGAGGTTCTCTTGGATCAGCCTGAAATCTTGCACAAAGACAGGTAGCATACATGATATTAGGTCTACTAACAGTTAAATAGAGTAAAGATCCAATCATACCTCTGTAGTTAGTAATATTTACTGATGAACCAGTATCTTTATCTAACTTGGTTGTAGTGGCCATGAGAGTGGATGCAGTTGAACAGTCTTGCATTCCAAATTTCTTCAGTAAATTTCTGGTGTACTTGGATTGATTGATAAAAGTACCTTCTTCATTTTGCTTGACTTGAAGTCCCAGAAAATAGCTAAGTTCTCCCATCATACTCATTTGATATCTTGATTGCATTAGCTTTGCAAACCTTTCACATAGTTTGGCATTTGTAGAACCAAATATGATATCATCAACATATATATGTACAAAAAGTAAGTCCTTTCCATGGTTGAGGTAGAACAGTATTTTATCAATTGTACCTCTGTGAAATCCACTTTCCAGAAGGAATTGAGCTAAAGTCTCATACCATGCTCTTGGATCTTTCTTAAGGCCATAAAGTGCTTTATCAAGCCTGTAGACATGATTTGGAAATTTTGAATCTACAAAGCCTGGAGGTTGTTCAACATATACCTCTTCTTCCAATTCTCCATTGAAAAAAGCACTTTTCACATCCATTTGAAAGACTTTAAACTTTTTGTGAGCAGCATAAGCCAAAAAGATTCTTATGACTTCCAATCTAGCAACTGGTGCAAATGTTTCATCATAATCAATACCCTCCTGTTGAGAGTAGCCTTTAGCAACCAGCCTTGCTTTGTTCCTTGTAATTATGCCATCATTGTCATTTTTATTTCTGAACACCCATTTTGTGCCAACAATTGATCTGTTCTTTGGTCTTGGCACTAGGGTCCAGACTTTATTTCTTTCAAATTCATTTAACTCTTCCTGCATTGCTTGCACCCAATCAGCATCTTGAAGAGCTTCTTCCACTTTCTTTGGTTCAGTCTGAGATAGAAAGGAATGATAGAGATATGCATTTGATGTTGCAGTTCTAAGTCTGACACCTGCTTCAGGATCTCCAATTATTAAGTCAGGTGTATGTGATTTGATCCACTTCCTTACAGATGGAAGTTGATTTCTAGAACTGGTTCCTCCCCCATGATCCATGCTGTCTCCCTCAACATTTTCTGATGCTCCCCCTGTAGTTATGCTCTCTGAGACTTCAGAAATTGAGTTGGTTCCTTTAGGATTTGAAGAATCAGAGTTTTCAGAATTATCAGAACTTGGCTCATCAGAATTTGATGAATCAAAACTTGAAGAGCCAGTGACAGGTTCTGATGCTTCTTGAGAGTCTTGAGTTGTGGTAGGATCTTCAGCTTGCTCCTCCTGGATAGGTGCATTTTCCCTTGGAGTAGTTACCACAGTTTCAATGACATTAGAATTTAACTCGTCAGAACTTACATGATCAGGATTTAAACCATCAGAATTTGCAGAATCATAACTTAAATCTTCATTTTCAAATCTCAGCTGATCATGGTCATTGAAATCTTCAAGTCCGGTAATCTTCTTATCATCAAAAGATACATTGATAGATTCCATGACAACCATTGTTCTTAAATTGTAGACTCTGAAGGCTTTTGTGGAAAGTGGATATCCAATAAAAATTCCTTCATCAGCTTTTAGATCAAATTTTGACAGTTGTTCAGGATGAGTCTTAAAAACAAAACACTTACAACCAAATACATGAAAGTATTTCAGATTTGGCTTCTTTTTCTTCACCATCTCATATGATATTTTTCCATGCTTGTTTATAAGTGTTGCATTCTGTGTAAAATAAGCAGTTTGCACAACTTCAACCCAAAAGTAGGTTGGTAACTTTGATTCATCAAGCATAGTTCTTGCAGCTTCAATGAGAGTCATGTTCTTTCTTTCTACAACTCCATTTTGCTGTGGAGTTCCAGGTGCAGAAAATTCTTGTTTGATTTCATACTCTTTGCAGAACTCTTCTATATTGAATTCTTGAACGCAGTGCCATTATCACTTCTTATTATTTTAACAGAATTTTTGACCAATTTATCCAACTGTTTGACATGATCAGTTAGAGTAGATGCAGTTTCATTCTTCTTGTGCAAGAAATACACCCAAGTGTATCTTGTGAACTCATCCACTATAACCATATCATATTTCTTCTTTGCAATAGATATGACATTGACTGGACCAAATAGATCAACATGCAGTAGGTGATAAGGCTCAAGAATTGAGGATTCAGTTTTGCTCTTGAAAGAAGATTTTCTTTGTTTTGCCTTTTGACATGAATCACAAAGGCCATCAGGAGCAAATACTAATTTTGGAAGTCCTCTCACAAGATCTTTCCTTACAAGCTCATTTATGTTGGTAAAATTTAAGTGAGAGAGTCTTTTGTGCAAATTCCAGCTTTCTTCGATTGATACTCTACTCAACAGATAGATTGCAGAACCATTAGAACTTGTTGAAAGTCTGGCTTCATAAATGTTACCATACCTGTAACCTTTCAGAACCACTTTGCCTGTAGAATTACTTACAACTTCACAGTGTTCTTCAAAGAAATCCACATGATAACCTCTGTCACAGATTTGACTCACACTTAGCAGATTATGTTTAAGTCCTGAGACAAGAGCTACTGTTTCAATGATGACATTCCCAAGATTGATATTGCCATATCCCAGAGTTTTTCCCATGTTTCCATCTCCATAAGAAACTCCTGGGCCAGCTTTCTCCACAAAGTCTGATAACAGGGCTTTATTTCCAGTCATATGTCCTGAACATCCACTGTCCAACACTAGGATATTGTTCATGTTGCCCTGCAATCACAAAGACCACTATTGGTTAGTTTTAAGGATCTAGACTTGCTTGGATCCTTTGGCCTTTTTAAGTTTGTTAGCATTTGCAGCGGATTTAGTTTCAGAGTTTATGCTAACATGTTATTTATCATAATTTATATCAGACTTTGCATCAGACTTTACACTAGAAGGAACAATTCTAACTTTCTTCAAAGAAGGTTTTATTTGATAATAATCATAGTACAAACTATGATATTCCTTACAAGTATAAATGGAATGCCATAAACTACCACAATGAAAACAAGGATTTTGTGGCTTAAACCTAACAGACTGACTCTTAACTCCTGATTTAGGAGGTAAAGAGTTTATATCTTTATTTTTCCTGCCAAAAGAAGCAAGATGGTTAGAGTTTCCATAGTTATAACATTTCTTTCTAGGAGCATTAGGAATAGGCATATAATTATTGCTTTTATTCACACCTTCCTTTCCATTCCTATTTTTCCTTCCTTTACCTTGTTGACATTCCTAATATCTTTCATCTTATGCTTAATCTGCTTCTTTGTCATTAAGCCTATGTTTACTTCAGCTGGTTTATCCTGTTCTAATTTATCAGAAGTTGATTTTTCTTTTACCTCTATCCTAGATTCTTTCATCTTTTCAGAATCAGACTTTATAGTTTTTGCTACAAACTTAACAGGATTTACCTTTGGCTTAGCAGTCTGTTTAACAACAATTGGCTCAATTTGTTCAGTTCCTTTCTCACTTTTATCATCTCCATAACCTAAGCCCTCTTTCCAGCTTCCACTACTTAATAAATTCTGAGTTGTTCTGCCAGAGTTAGTCCAAGTTCTGATAATTTCTCTTTCCTTTTCTAACTCAATTTTTAGAGATTCATTCAATTTTAGCACTTCATCTCTAACATAAAAAGCATCATCTCTTTCTTTCTGAGTTTGATGAAACATAACTAACTCTTTTTCTAAATAGTCATTCCTCTTTTTAAAAGCAAGATTTTCAGATGTTAATCTTTCACATATTAAAGTCTGATCTCTATAACTAATGAACATGGTTTTAAGATATAATCTAAATTCAGTAATATCATCAGTATGAAAAGCATAAGTTGTTTGAGGTACCTTTAATTCAGCAGTTTCAGGACTGCCATCAGCATTTGCCATCAAGACATAGTTCACCTCATGTTCAGAATCTGAAGTGTCTGTCCAGCTTTTCTTCTTTGTGACAAGTGCCTTGCCTTTGTCACTTTTTCCTTTCTTGCAGTTAGGAGATATGTGGCCTCTTTCACCACAATTATAGCATTTGACATTTGAGTTATCTCCTCTGTCAGACTTTTCTTTACCTTCAGACTTTCTGAATCCTTTCTTATCAGAGCTTCCACTTTTCCTGGAAAACTTCTTTCCTTTTTTGAATTTCCTGTGGGCTATCTTTCTGAAACCCTTCACCAAAAGAGCACACAATTTCATCATCTCTTCATCAGCATCCATTTCAGGTAAACTTTTAGTTTCTGAATCATCATCAGAATATGATGACTCTGAATCAGACTTTATGATGGGAGCCTTTCCTTTTCCCTTCTTTGAGGAAACAACTTTAGGATATTCCTCCTCGGCTTTAAGAGCAACTGTCCTTGACTTTCTTCCATGCCTCTTGCTCCTTTGATCCATCTCAAGTTCATGAGTCTTGAGCATACCATAAATTTCACCAAGAGTAGTTTCAGTAAGGTCATAGTTGTCTCTTATGGTAGTGGACTTCAAATCCCAACTTTCAAGAAGAGCTAAAAGGAATTTTAGATTTGAATCTTCAAGATCATATCCCTTGTCTACCAGTGATAGATCATTCAGGAGTTTGGCAAACCTGTCATATAAATCAGTTAATGACTCATCAGCTTTTGAGTCGAAGTGCTCATACTCTTGAGTGAGTATAGTCTTCATGTTCTTCTTGATTGATTCAGTTCCCTGGCATCTTATCTCCAAAGCATCCCATATCTCATTTGTAGTCTTGCAATGAATTACCCTATTTGACATGACATTATCAATGGCACTATGCAGTAAATGCCTTACCCTTGCAATCTTGGCAATATATGAGATGTCTTCAGCTATGTACTCACCTTTCTCCTTTGGTATGGTCTTTGCTGGTTGATCAACAACTACAATAGAGAGCTTGGTAGGCTTATGTGGTCCTTCATTAATTCTGTCAAGGTATTCTGGATCTGTAGCTTCCAGAAACATAGCCATCTTCACTTTCCATATGGGATACTCAGAAGGTCTCAGTATGGGAACGCTAATAGTCTCATGTCGACTGTGGGTTTGAGTGTTTTGAGTTTCTTGAGTTTTGATGGGCTTGGTTGGAGTTTGTGCTTATTCAAACATGATTGTTTGGATTTTTATTGTATGTGTGTTAACAGAAAAGCTCTGATACCACTTGTTAGGTCACACAACACTGTAGAAGGGGGTTGAATACAGTGTTTATACAATCAAATCGATTTAACACAAGTATGTAATAAAGATCAAGTATATTGAATAAACTCTGTTACAATAAGAATTGTTGTTCTCTCTCAGTGATGAACAAATATCACTAAGAGCTGCTAGGTTACAATGTATAATCTTCTCGATAATGATAACACATTTAGTGTAAATCCTAAGTCTGTGTTTATATAGTACACAGTTACAAGATAACTTCTAATTGATATGGAATCTAATTCTGTCTCCTAAAATATATCAATCAGATATCTTCTACAAGTCTTCCAGTCTTCTAACTCTTTCCATGCATATCTTCTTTTATTTTAGTCTCGATCTTCTAGTGTAAATCAGTTTCCTTCCTTATATGAAAGTCTTCCCGCACTTAAGTTCTGATATGACCTTAAGTTCTGATTTTAAGTTCTGACTTCCAGTAAGTCCTGATTTCAGTAAGCCCTGATATTTCCTGTTTGTTAAGATCTAAACATGAATAATATTAAACATGACATCAAATATATCTAATATATTATTTTATTAATGATACTGTTAAAACTGTAAGTATGTCTGAATAAGTAAAGTAGAATATATATTTTATTATATTAGAATACCTATTTTATAATAATTAGGTTTTTGAAAAAGATAATTTAATAAATTCACTCAAAAATATAGGTTCAGTTGTCATCCGTAACAATTTACTATCAATGTCTATTTTACAAAATATGTTTAGTTCAAACTTCGATGTTGATTTGGTTTATCAACATTAGTTTCAGACTCCTGTACAGGAATCTTTTCTAATTCACAATAAAACTTTTTTTTTCTCCTTCATTCGTTAATTTATAATATTATAGAAGATAATTATGTTAAATTAATAAATTAATTAAGTTGAGCAATTATGTAATTTCAGCGAATATCGATCGACTACCAAATTTTTAATATTTTTTCTATTATATTATAGTATAGATTGATAGTTAGATAATCATTATATATTAAAAAGAATTGTCCATCATATTTTCAGAGAAAAAATTATTTTAGTTGGAGAAAATAAAAACGTCAACATGTTTTACCTAAAAAGGTATAGATTAAAAAAAAATTGTCTAAAATAAATGCGGAGAAAGAGTTGTTTTAGTTGCTGAAAATAAAAAAAGGCGACGAATTTTATTTATAAAGGTAATTAATTAAGTAAGGGCAATTTAGTAAATTATTAATTTTTTTAAGAAAGGGCAATAATGTAATTGAAGGAAAGACCGTACGAACCAAACTTTTAATGTTTTATTTATTATATAATAGTATAGATTATAGCATAAAACCCGTGTGATGCACGAATTGTTTTTAATATTATATAATTTTTTGAATTAATTTTATAAAAATTTTAAAATATAAAATTTTGAAATGAAAATTTTAATATAAATGTACACTTGTGTATAAATTAGTGATATTTTTTAAATAGATGGTATTTTAGTTTAAAAAATAAAATTAATGATTGAAAAATACAGTTTTAATTGATATTTATAAGTCTGTTCAGAAAAGATAATTTATGTTTTAATAAAAAGGTAAATTTAAATCATATGAGTATTATTCTAATTATTTTTGTTTGGTTTCAATAAGATAATATGAATATTTTAAAAATTGAAAAAGTATGTCATTATATGAACCTAAACATTTTAACAACTATCAAAATTTTAATATTTTTGCTATTAGGGGTGTATCACTTTTAATCATACATTATATCGACCAATGAATTAAATACACTTTAGTTTTATTCTTAACAAGATCAACAATATAAGAATTTTATATAATTTAAATTTATTTCTTTATTTTAGCGTAGACATGATTTTGTTTTAACCTTAGTGCCTTTAAATCTATATCAATCAACTAATTATATTTAATTTATTTTTTATTTTATTTTAATCCAGGATGAAATCTATTTTTTATTAAATTCTAAAATTATTTAATAAATCCAAAGTATCGTACTAACCGACCAAAATAGAGTAATAAAATCATAATATATTTATATTTGTTTTAATTAAAATATATTTAAAAAATAGTTAGGCCCTTATCTATTTTAATTAGAATAGTTTTGTACCATGTTACAATTAAATTTTAAATAAATAAGAAAGTAAAACTACTTTCTTATTTGTTTAAAATTATAGTGATTCATATTTGTTTTATTTCGCTAGATCATTGTACCAAATTTGACCAACGAATTAATTTAAATTTGGATTTAATAAAGTAGTAAATAGAAAGAATAATTAAATAAGGGTAACTAAATAAAAATAAAATAAAAGGGTAACTAAATAAGCCATCTAAATAATTACAGAAAATATATACGGTAAAAAAATTGTAATATTTCGTCTATTATAATACAATAATAGTATTAATATATAGATTATATATTATTATAGATAAAATAGGATATCAATATCAAAATAAATATAATTATGAAACTTAAAATAATATAATACATGCAATTTTATTAAAACAACTAAAAAAGAAAATTAGATGTTTGAGAGGTAAGAGTACACCCGTGCGGCAAGAGGGGGAGTTTGACTATGAATAAGAATTATTGGTGCTTGTGTTTTAGATGTGATCATATGAGTTTGAATTAAAGTCTCTAATTTATCGATTAGACTGTATTTTTTTGTTAAAATTATATAATTAGGCTTGAAAATATGATATATTATTTTTTTTATATATAGTTAGGAACTAAATTAGGATCTTGAAAAGAAAATCTCAATTTAATTTGTATACACTTTTTTTAGGAGTTGTTTGATCGATTGTTTATTAATTCTAAGGGTAATTAGATATAATATTCCATCTTTTATATAACAGTAATAGATAATAGATAAGTAGAGTATATTCAGTTGTTTAATAATATAAGAGTTTAATAAATATATAATATTATTTATTTTTATTTTTAATAAATAAAATAAACAATAATTGTTGAATCAAATTATAGGCGTTCATCCCCAGACCCCATTATTATACAGATAACCAACCATCTAAATAACCACTACCGACTCTGGAGGGCATGTGGTGTGAGTTTAATTAATCGTGCCGTAAAAAGAACCAATGATCACTTGCATGCATTTTTTCGTAACAGTGTAGTTCTTAATATTTTATCAAAATCATTAACGTGGAGTTATTAAGGCCAACCATTTAAATCACACACACATTGTTATTACCTATAAAAAGGTTAAACGGGGCTTAGAGGACCATGTGTCAAGCACTAGATGAACCCTTTATTAGGGTTAGGGTTTAGTTCTCCTAGATTCTTGCTCCCTTGATGTTCACAACAGTTTTTTATGATATCATGTATAGGAGTTCGTTTTGGCCAATAAAAAGTTATTTATTTTAATATATTGAGATACTCTAATTAATTAAATAGTATTAATATTTTCAGTAACATAATTATTAAAAAAAAATTAAAATAATAATAATAATAAATATTTCAATTAATAATAACTAACACATTTCTCAATTTTTTTTAAAAAAATAAAATAGTATTAGCGACACTATATGATGCTTCTTCCGTTTATCAAATCATTTACTCTACAGATTAGATTAATTACTAATACCCGTGGTGCGATGTACAGTTTTTTAGCATTCTATATTTTAAATTATAATTTTAATATGCTGATGGTGTATGGATTTGAAATTTATACTGAATTGTTAAGAAGTTCTCAAAAATTAATCTGGTAAATGTAGATCAAAAAATAACATCCAAACTTTCAATATTTCATTTTTCATGTAATAGTATATATACTACTATCATTCAAAATTCATAAATTAATTGTACAAATATGAAATTATCCTTTAAATTTTTTTAGATGGAAGAAAAGAAGAGCAGAGAAGAAGAAATAGGGGGACAATGAATTGTATTTTGAATAAAATTCAATATTTGTTGGTAAAGAAATAATTTAACCAAATTCCTTGTCTTTTTTCAAAAGAACCCTGGGAAATAATATGAAAAGAATATACTAATTAGAATTAATAATTTCTCTTACTATCTACTCCACTCCCTTTTTACTCGTTATTACAAATATTAATCTCCAAACCTTTTATTCTGATGGATATGAAGATTTAATTCATTTGCTTGAATCCATAATAATCTATACAATACTATAATAAGCGAAATAGGGTATAATTTAGTTCAACGGTTATTCCCTAATTTTCGTAATTAAAATAATAAATAAATAGTATTATATATTCGTTAAACTACTAAATTGTTAAACTACTAGACACTTATCTTATTAAACTACAACCACAATTTCTCATATTATTAAAAAATAAATAAATTGTGTTATATATCCGCTAAACTGCTAAATTGCTCATACAACTAAATTACGACCACAAATTATCCTATACTTTTAATTATAGATTTATAATTATCAATATTTATATAAATATTTTAACATTATAATATGACGTAATAAAAAATGTTAACGGGAAGTCACGTGCATCGTCGGGATTCAAGCTAGTAATAATAATATGACAATATACTATTGCCGACTTGTTTGGTTCAAATGGATGTATGCACTACAAGAAAACAGGGTAAAACCGACCGGACATAACCGACCGACGTCGATTTGGTCACCTTAAAACCGACCGACGTCAGTGGTCGGTTATATGCCAACTAAACGACACCGTATCGATGACGTGACACACATAAAACTGACCATACACAGGTGGTCGGTTTTAATAAAAAAAACGACACCATTTTGCTGATGTGTCACTTTTAAAACCGACCGCGTGCTGATGTGTCACTTTTAACACCGACCACCTAAACATGGTCGGTTATATGCACAAATTCTACAAGATAAAACCGACCATATCAGGTGGTCGGTTTTGTAGATTAATAAAAAATTAATTTAAAGTACAAAAAAATCTACCCGTTACAGAGAAAACGGTGTCGTTTTAGTTTTTTTGCCTAAAACCGACCGCTGACGGTCGGTTTTAACCTATTTTTTTTTAATATTTTTGTTATATCCCTCATTTCTTGATTTTGGGCAAAAAATTAAAAAGACACAAGTGATTGAGGATTGAAGTGGATGAGTTTTAGAAAATTGTAAGTTCTTTCCATATTTTGTAATTAATGTGTGTGTGTGTGTGTTTGTTAGGTCACACTCTCACTGTAGAGGGGGTGAATACAGTGTTTATTACAATCAAATCAAACTTCAAGAACTTATGTAACAGAAAACAAACTTTATTGAAACAATAAACTCTGTTACAATCTGGAACTGTTATCTCTCAGTGATGAACAAAATATCACGAGAGCTGCTAGGGTTATAGTAAATAATATTCTCGATAATGATAACACATATAGTGTAAACCCTATGTCTGTGTTTATATACTACACAGTTACAAGATAATCGCTAATTGATATGGAATATAATTCTGCTTCCTAAAATATATCAATCAGATATCTTCTATTCCAAGTATTCCATTCTTCACGGAATTCCTTCTTCATGCATATCTCTTCTTATGTTTATCTTGATCTTCTTAACTTTAATCAGCTACTGTCCTTATCTGATCGTCCTTCAGCACTTAAGTTCTGATATCTATCTCCTGATGCTTATCTCCTGATAACATAAGTACTGATATCCCTTAAGTTCTGTCGTCCAGTATAAGTACTGATCAGTTAAGTACTGATTTGTTCTGTTCAAATAAGATCTGAAATCTAAACATAAAACATATTAGCCATGACATTATCAAATATATCTAACAATCTCCCTCAACTTGTAAATTAGCAAAATATACAAGTTTAACAGATATTTGATGATGTCAAAAACATTAAGTACAAATGCATGAGAAATAGACAAGATAACTACAACTTACAGTCCTTAAAGTTTTTACCAATTCAACTTCTGATAACAACTTCAATCTGTATAAATATCAGAATTTAAGCAGTTGTAGATCTTCGACTTGGCTTCATCATTTTCTGATCTCTCTGATGTCAGGAGTTGTTCTGAGATAATTCTTCAACAAACATTTCTCAGCATATCTGAGTTCATCAATCATTCTCCGTTTGACATCTTTAAGCTCTGCAGTATCTTCACCAGTTTGAAATATTGCAGCTCTGAGATCATTAATCTTTGCTTTTCTCAACTCCCGATCTAGTCTTATAACATAAGCTTTGTTAGACTCTAGATTGAATTCAAGCCCCTTAATACCAAGATATGTTCTGATCTGTGCAGTATTAGGCTTCATATCAACAATATCACCATTGTGATTTCTGTACTTTGGAACATATCTGCTGTCAGACTTAACAGAATAAAGTCTTTTCTGTCTCTGAATCTGTTCTTTCAAATAATTTGCAGCAGTCCCTGTCAATCTGTCATCCACTTGAAGTAAGAATAATACATGCTCCAATTCTTCAAAATACTTCAAAAGAATGGCATTTTGTCTTATATGATAAACCCTACCATCTGTCATGAAATACAACATGATGTATTCTTTCAAGTAGGTATGGTAAACCATTTGTACAGATTCCAATTGATTCAATCTTTCAGGAGTTGCTCCAATACCTGGTTCACTCAAGGAAGTTGGATCATCGGTAGTGTTGTGTACTCTTCTTTCATCAGCACTTCCCAATCCAGTTTTATCTCTAGCTTCCTTTCCAGTAACTACTCTTGCTTCAAAACCACTTGGAGTAGTCTTCAAAGATTGAGTCTGTTTTGCTTTAGTGAATCCTGGTAGGAGTGTTTTAGATTTATTTTCTGATATCAAGTTAACTTGAGCACTGTCAGAGGTTACTTGCTTCTTCTGAATATCAGAACTTACAATTTCTTGACTCTGAACAACTTGAGCCATGTCAGAGGTTGTTTTAAGAACTTTTCTTGAAGTCAGAGCAAGATCATCTTTTCCATCAGTAATTTCTTCTTTCTCAGGAGGTACATAAGGCTTGATAGGTTCACCAACCTTTTCTTTACCCTTGGATCTTGGATCTATCTGTGGTTGTGATCTAGCCAAAGTTTCTTCAGTATGTATCCTTTCTTTGATCACAATGCCTTTAGGTTTTGGAAGTAACTTTTTACCAGAAGCTTCAGATTTAGATGTGACTTTCTCTGATTTAAGTCTGGCTTCTTCTTCCTTTAAACTTTCCAAGTCCATCCCTGGATTTTCTTGAAGAAATAACTGTCTTGACATTTCCTCATCAAGATCTAGAAGTTCATCAGAACTTATCCTTTTACCAGCAGCAGAACTTATTCTTTTCCCAGTATCAGAACTTGTTCTGTGACTAGCTTGTCTTGATGTAAACCTTCTACCTTGACTATGACCACTACCCATTCCAGAGTTTCCTTGGTCATCTTTTCCATCATCCTTTCCTTGCAGTGACTTGTTGGTTTCGCATTTGGACTTAATTACCTTCTCCCCCTTTTTGACATCAGCAGGTAATAAAAGAGAGATAAGTAATTCCACTGAGGTCTGGATTTCAGTAAGTTGCGATTGCTGAGAAGCTTGATTTGTCAGAATTTGATCAATCTGAGCTTGTTGCTTCTCTTGAGTTTTCTCAATATAAGCAACCCTGTCAATGGTAGGTTGGAAGAACTTTTTCTTATCAATTTTCCAAACTTGTTCCTGTTTGATAAAGTTCTCCTGAATCTTGTGTAGCTCTGCATGAGTGTTGGACTGAAGACCTTGTAGATGTTTAGTACTCAATGCAGTGACTCTAAGCTGAGTTTTAAAATCATCAGAATGTAACATTTCATCAGCTTTAGTCAAGTGCTCAGCAAGATGTAAAGCATTTGGAACACATGAAACTGAGTTCCATTCCTTAGTCCACTCCTGACCTGCAGGAGTTTCACTCCAAGGTACTGGTGCATCCCTGATAACAAACTCCTTTACCAGTTCAGACTTAGGAAGAGTCAGTGGAGGAGTATGTCCTGAAGGACCTGCTTCATCAGCATCTACAGTTGTAGCAGCCTCACCAGTATCTCCAACATTTGCAGCATCAGAACTTAGAGAATCAGTATCTTCTGATAAGACAACTGTGTGAGTAGCAATGGAGGCTTCAACATCCTCTAATTGCTGATCTGATACTAAGTTCTGATCAACAGCCATATCCTGAAAATGAATCATGTGAAAAATGAATCATGTGAAAAATGACCGAGATAATTTCGATGAATAAGTGCTGACAAAGAATCAGAACTTAAATAAAGACAAAATTTAAATGGTCATCAGAATATTAAGCAGGATTTAACAACACAAGATAAAATAACTCAGAGACAAAATCTTGAAGTAAAAACAGTTTTCATTAATATATCAAGTCAATACATATATGAAACAGAAATTACATCAATACAAGATTTTCCCTAAGCTTCTAATCCTAACGTCAACAGCTTTAGTCCTAGCTAAGAAGCCTGACAAAGCTGAGGATGAAGAAGAACAGGAAGAAGACGAGATTAAGTCATCTTCCTCTTCCTATCTTCGACAAACAAGATAGCGAGTCGAATGATTCGCTCTTGCTGACGGATAGCTTCCCGCCTTTCCTCCTCCAGGCGCTCCAGATGGCGATGGTAATCCATCTCGAAGAATAGAAGGTGAGCAAACACCTCCTGTGGGACAGAGTCCCAGATCTCCTCAGGAATGGCTGTTATATGCCACTCCTGCTGCCACTCGGCACAACTGAGCTCCATTGTGAAGGTTTGTGTGTTCAAAAACATGTTGTATCGAACCATTGTGTTTTTGACAGAAGAAGGAGGATAAGTGTGTGAGAAGAATGTGATTGAAAGACTGATGTGAAGTGGTTGTGTATATAGGCAAGAGAATGCCAAGAGACGCAAAGATATTTAATGCTGACAGGTAGAATTAATTCTACCTCGTCTCCCTAGACTTTGAAAAAGAATAACAGTCATTGGAAAAGGAATGTGCACATGTAACAAGAGTGAACTGTTCAAGGACGAGTGCCATTATGTTTTAACCATAGACTATTAATCTTCCACTTCAACATTTCGAAATTAATCTGAGACTGTTACCAAATTTTACTCACAGATAAGTCAAGTAAAGGGTTAGACTGAAAAATCAGAACTTAGACCTATACCAGAACTTAACAGTCATCAGAACATAATGTCTTAACTCGAACAAGGAATATCTATTTTAGTAAAGACTCATACAAGTTCTTAGTTATGAACGTCAGAACTTAATCATCAGAACGTGTAACTAGAACTTGTCCTCAGAATTTGTGCAAAAATGACACAATGACTGTTTATCTAAAATAACATAGACCACCACAGAAATTTCATCATTCATATGGAGTGATGTGTGTGTGCATTAAGCTAAATAATAATAAAGAGTAAAGTCTGATCTACTTCAGTACATCTTAGAAATAAGTCATAATTAAAATTTTGCTAAAGAGCTGTCATTATCCTGAAACCTATTGATAAATGAGTTCATGCATGAGTCCACCTCAACTGTTTTTGTGCTAATTTTATGCATCTTTTGAAATTCTATTTTACAGTGGCTTCTCAGTGTAAGTGAGTCACGACTGTTTATCAGAATTTATGCTATTATCAGAGTATTTCTCCAGTAATCATAGAGTGTGAAAAGTCACCAAGAAAATATTTTGCTTTTCTAATGCATATTTACTTAATACCAGCAATGCACTTGGGTCGTCCCATTCACATTTTTACTCTAGATCTCAAAGGAGTACCTGATATTATTCTTTGATTCTTGTTCTTCTTCTTTTGATAAGTGAGGTTTATCAGCACTTAGTACATTCAGCAGTTTTACTAGTATCAGAATTTAACAGATGAGTAGCATTATTCTAATTTGTGACTTAGTAATAAGATATACAAAGTAAACTTAACTAAGCTCAAGTATCAGAATTTGCTTGTGTCATAAGATTTCCACAGAAATAATTACTTCTTTCATGGGATCATTTGTTTATTGAAGACTAGTAGGTCAGTATCTAGCACAATTATCCTCATAGGATTGAATAGTTACTGAAATAGACATATCACTTATCAGAGTTTAGAAACATATATCAGACAACAGTCAGTACTTAAAGACATTTATCAATTAATGCACAGAATATACAAAGAGATTAATTCTGTAAATACTGATCATAAAGTCTGATAACATAGAACAAGTTTAAGCAGATTTAGAGAAAGAACCTGAAATCATTCCAAGTTCATTTACCAATTTTGAAAAGGTAGCTTCACACAGTGGTTTTGTGAAGATATCTGCTACTTGTTGATCTGTGGGAACAAAATGCAATTCCACTGTACCTTCATCCACATGTTCCCTGATGAAATGGTACCTGATGCTGATGTGCTTTGTCATAGAGTGTTGAACTGGATTACCTGTCATAGCAATAGCACTTTGATTATCACAGTAAATAGGGATTTTGAAATATGTTAACCCATACTCCAGTAACTGATTCTTCATCCAGAGAATCTATGCACAGCAGCTTCCTGCAGCAATATACTCTGCTTCTGCAGTTGATGTGGAAATTGACTTTTGTTTCTTGCTATACCAAGAAACCAACCTGCCTCCAAGAAATTGGCAGCTTCCACTTGTGCTTTTCCTGTCAATTTTGCAACCTGCAAAATCTGCATCTGAGTAACCTATTAATTTAAAATCTGATTCTCTAGGATACCATAATCCTAGATCAGTTGTTCCTTTAAGATACTTAAAGATTCTTTTTACAGCTGTTAAGTGAGGTTCTCTTGGATCTGCTTGAAATCTTGCACAAAGACAGGTAGCAAACATGATATCTGGTCTACTAGCAGTTAGATAGAGAAGTGAGCCAATCATACCTCTGTAATCAGTAATATCTACTGAATTACCAGTATCCTTATCCAGTTTTGTTGCAGTGGCCATGGGAGTGGATGCACTTGAACAGTCTTGCATTCCAAATTTCTTCAGCAAGTTTCTGGTGTACTTAGATTGACAAATAAAAGTTCCTTCTTCACTCTGCTTGACTTGAAGGCCCAGAAAATAACTAAGTTCTCCCATCATACTCATCTGATATCTTAACTGCATTAGGTTGGCAAACTTTTTGCAAAGTTTGTCATTTGGAGACCCAAAAATAATATCATCAACATAAATCTGGATCAAAAGTAAATCCTTGCCATGGTTGAGATAGAACAGTGTTTTGTCAATAGTTCCTCTGTTGAATCCACTTTCCAGAAGAAACTGAGCTAAAGTCTTATACCATGCTCTAGGAGCTTGCTTAAGTCCATAAAGTGCTTTATCAAGCCTGTAGACATAATCTGGATGTTTGGAATCTACAAAGCCTGGAGGTTGTTCAACATATACTTCCTCTTCCAATTCTCCATTGAGAAAAGCACTTTTCACATCCATTTGAAAGACAGTAAACTTTTTGTGAGCAGCATAAGCCATGAATATCCTTATGGCTTCTAACCTAGCAACTGGAGAAAATGTTTCATCATAGTCAATTCCCTCCTGTTGAGAATATCCTTTTGCAACCAGCCTTGCCTTGTTCCTTACAATTATGCCATCACTGTCAGTTTTGTTTCTGAATACCCACTTTGTACCAACAACCGATCTATTCTTGGGTCTTGGCACTAAGGTCCAGACTTTGTTTCTTTCAAATTCATTCAACTCTTCCTGCATTGCTTGCACCCAATCAGCATCTTGAAGAGCTTCTTGCACTTTCTATGGCTCAGACTGAGAGAGAAAAGAATTGTAAAGACATTCATTCGAAGTACCTGTTCTAGTTCTGACACCTGCCTCAGGATTTCCAATTATCAAGTCAGGTGTATGTGATTTTGTCCACTTCCTTGCAGATGGAAGATTTTCTCTAGAACTGGATGCTCCCCCATGATTCATGCTGTCTTCGGTTTCATTTTCTGATGCTCCCCCTGAAACTATGCTCTCTGAGTTGGATCCTTCAGTATTTAGATTTTCAGTACTATCAGTACTTGGCTTATCAGAACTTGACGAATCAGAATTTGAAGAGCCAGATGTATGTTCTGATGCTTCTTGAGATGTGATAATATCTTGAGTATGCTCCCCCTGCATTGGTGCATCTTCCTTTGACGTAGTCACCACAGTTTCAATAACATCAGTGTTTAATCCATCAGAATTTACAGTATCAGGATTTAGACTGTCAGGACTTGAGGTATCAGAATATGAATCTTCATTTTCAAATCTCAGCTGATCATGATCAATGCAATCTTCAAGTCCAGTGATCTTCTTGTCATCAAAAGAGACATTGATAGATTCCATGACCACTTTTGTTCTCAAATTATAGACTCTGAAGGCTTTTGTAGAAAGTGGATATCCAACAAAGATTCCCTCATCAGCTTTTAGATCAAACTAGGATAGCTGTTCAGGATGAGTCTTGAGAACAAAACACTTACATCCAAATACATGAAAGTATTTGAGATTTGGCTTCTTGTTCTTCACCATCTCATATGGTGTTTTTCCATGCTTGTTAATGAGTGTTGCATTTTGAGTAAAACAAGCAGTCTGCACAACTTCAGCCCAGAAATAGGTTGGAAGCTTTGCTTCTTCAAGCATTGTTCGTGCAGCTTCAATGAGAGTTCTATTCTTCCTTTCAACAACTCCATTTTGCTGTGGAGTTCCAGGAGCAGAAAATTCCTGCTTTATTCCATGATTTTTGCAGAACTCTTCAATTATCAGATTCTTGAATTCAGTGCCATTATCACTCCTCAAAATTTTCACAGAATCTTTGATCAATTTATCCAGATGTTTGACATGATCAATCAGGATAGATGCAGTTTCACTTTTTGTGTGCAAGAAATACACCCATGTGTATCTGGTGAACTCATCTACTATGACCAACGCATATTTCTTCTTTGCAATAGACATGACATTCACTGGACCAAATAGATCAACATGAAGTAGATAATAAGGCTCAAGAATTGATGATTCAGTCTTGCTCTTGAACGAAGATTTTCTTTGTTTAGCCTTCTGACATGAGTCACAAAGACCATCAGGAACAAACACTGATTTTGGCAGTCCTCTCACAAGATCTTTCTTGATCAGTTCATTTATCTTGTTGAAGTTTAAATGAGAGAGTTTCTTGTGCCAATTCCAGCTTTCTTCAGTTGAGGCTCTACTTACTAAACAGATTGCAGAACCATCAGAACTTGTTGAAAGCTTAGCTTCATAAATGTTACCACGCCTGAATCCCTTCAGAACAATTTTTTCTTTAGATTTACTAACTATTTCACAATGTTCTGCAAAGAAATCAACATGATAACCTCTGTCACAGATTTGACTTATACTCAGTAAGTTATGTTTAAGTCCTGAGACCAGAGCTACATCTTTAATGATGACATTCCCAAGATTGATATTGCCATATCCCAAAGTTTTTCCAATGTTGCCATCTCCATAAGAAACACTTGGGCCAACTTTCTCCACAAAGTCTGATAGCAGGGCCTTATTTCCAGTCATATATCCTGAACATCCACTGTCCAGAACTAAAATATTTTTCATGTTGCCCTGCAATCAAAAAGACCACTAATTATTAGTTTTAAGGACCCAGACTTGCTTGGATCCTTTGGCCTTTTTAGGTTTGTTAACATTTGCAGCGGATTTAGCATCAGATTTTATGTTAACAGTTTTCTTATCAGAACTTATATTACCAGACTTTGAATCAGAACTTACACTAGAAGGAACAACAGAAACTTTCTTTAAAAAAGGTTTTATTTGATAATAATCATAGTACAAACTATGATATTCCTTACAAGTATAAATGGAATGCCATAAACTACCACAATGAAAACAAGGATCTTGTGGTTTGTATCTAACAGACTGACTCTTAACTCCTGATTTTGAAGATAAGGAGTTAATATTCTTATTTTTCCTGCAAAAAGAAGCCAGATGGTTAGAACTTCCACAGTTATGACATGCTTTCCTAGGAGCATCAGGAACAGATTTATAGTTATTGCTTTTATTCACACCTTCCTTTCCATTCCTGTTTTTCCTAGGTGATTTTACCTTGTTTGCATTCTTAACATCTTTCAGCTTATGCTTAAGCTGCTTCTTTGTCATTAAGCCTATGTTAACTTCAGCTGTCTTTTCCTGTTTTAGTTTGTCAGAAGCTAATTCCTTTTTAACTTCTGATTTCTCATTTTCAGATTTTTCAGTTACAAACTTAACAGGTTTTAACTTCGGCTTTTGCTTATCAACAGGCTTAATTTCTACAGTTCCTTTTTCATTTTTATTTCTCCATAACCTAAGCCCTCTTTCCAGTTTCCACTACTTAGCAAATTTTGAGTTGTTTTGCCAGAGTTAGTCCAAGTTCTGATAATCTCTCTCTCCTTTTCTAACTCAGTTTTTAGAGATTCATTCATTTTTAGCACTTCATCCCTAACATAAAAAGCATCATCTCTATCCTTCTGAGTTTGATGGAACATGACTAACTCTTTTTCTAAGAAATCATTTCTTTTCCTAAAAGCAAGATTTTTAGAAGTTAATCTTTCATATGTTAAAGTTTGATCTCTATAACTAACAAACATGGTTTTAAGATATCTTCTCAACTCATTAATATCATCAGTATGAAAAGCATAAGTAGTCTGAGGTACCTTTGTTTCAGCAGCTTCAGAACTGCTCTCAGAACTTGATTTATCAGCATTTGCCATCAATGCATAGTTCTCCTCACTTTCAGAGTCTGAGGTGTCTGTCCAGCTTTTCTGCTTTGTGACAAGAGCTTTGCCTTTGTCACTCTTGGTCTTCTTGCAATCAGGAGATATGTGGCCTTTCTCACCACAATTATAACATTTAACATTAGCGTAATCTCCTTTGTCAGACTTTCCTCCTCTTCCTTCAGATCTTCTGAAATTCTTCTTATCAGAACTTATGCCTTTTCTGGAAAACTTCTTTCCCTTCCTGAACTTCCTGTATGCAATCTTTGTGATTCCTTTCACCATAAGAGCACACAGCTTCATCATCTCCTCATCAGCATCAGTTTCAGGCAAGCTTTCAGAATCTGAGTCATCATCACTCTCAGAACTTGATGACTCAGTATCAGACTTTATGATAAGAGCTTTACCCTTGTCTTTCTTTGAGGAAGGTGGTTTGGGGGATTCCTCTTCAGCCTTGAGAGCAACTGTCCTTGACTTTCCTCCTTTCCTCTTGCTTCTTTTTTCCATCTCAAGTTCATGAGTCTTGAGCATTCCATAGATTTCATCAAGAGTTGTTTCATCAAGATTGTAGTTGTCTCTTATTGTTATTGCCTTCAAATCCCAACATTCAGGAAGAGCTAACAGGAATTTAAGGTTTGTATCTTCAAGATCATACTCCTTATTAACCAATGACAAGTCATTCAAGAGTTTGACAAATCTATCATATACATCAGTCAATGACTCATTAGTCCTAGAGTCAAAGTGTTCATACTCTTGAGTGAGTATTGTCTTCCTGTTCTTCTTAACTGTTTCCGTTCCTTGACACCTTGTCTCCAGTGCATCCCATATCTCCTTAGCAGTCTTGCAGTTGATTACCCTGTTTGACATTACATTATCAATGGCACTATGCAATAAGTGTCGTACCTTGGCATCCTTAGCAATAGATGCTATATCTTCAGCAGTGTAATCACTCTTTTCCTTTGGTACGGTCATTGCTGCTTCACCTGCAACTACAACAGCGAGCTTGGTAGGTTTGTGAGGCCCTTCCTTGATTCTATCAAGGTATTCTGGATCTGTTGCTTCCAGAAACATGGTCATCCTTACCTTCCATATGGGATATTCAGATGGTCTCAATATGGGAACTCTGATAGTCTCATATCGACTCTGAGTTGATGTCTTTGATGATTCCTCAGTTTTGGTAGGCTTAGTTGGAGTTTCTGTGTCAGACATGATTGTGTTTGGATCTTTAACTGTATGTGTGTTAACAGAAGGCTCTGATACCACTTGTTAGGTCACACTCTCACTGTAGAGGGGGTGAATACAGTGTTTATTACAATCAAATCAAACTTCAAGAACTTATGTAACAGAAAACAAACTTTATTGAAACAATAAACTCTGTTACAATCTGGAACTGTTATCTCTCAGTGATGAACAAAATATCACGAGAGCTGCTAGGGTTATAGTAAATAATATTCTCGATAATGATAACACTTATAGTGTAAACCCTATGTCTGTGTTTATATACTACACAGTTACAAGATAATCGCTAATTGATATGGAATATAATTCTGGTTCCTAAAATATATCAATCAGATATCTTCTATTCCAAGTATTCCATTCTTCACGGAATTCCTTCTTCATGCATATCTCTTCTTATGTTTATCTTGATCTTCTTAACTTTAATCAGCTACTGTCCTTATCTGATCGTCCTTCAGCACTTAAGTTCTGATATCTATCTCCTGATGCTTATCTCCTGATAACATAAGTACTGATATCCCTTAAGTTCTGTCGTCCAGTATAAGTACTGATCAGTTAAGTACTGATTTGTTCTGTTCAAATAAGATCTAAAATCTAAACATAAAACATATTAGCCATGACATTATCAAATATATCTAACAGTGTTTATGTTGGTGTATGTATTAAATGTTGTTGTATCTATTTAATATTTTTTATTTTTTATATAATATTTGTTGTGAGAATTGAAGTTTGGTAGTAGATACTTTGTAAGTTAGTTTCATTTATTGTAATTATAGTGTGTGTGTGTGTGTGTGTGTGTGTTTTATGAAATATATGAATAATTATGAGATTAATGATAAATTATTTGTTAAATATGTTTTTTTAATTTTAAAAAATATTATTGTAGATGGAAACCATTGATTGAAATTGGATTAATAATCAATTGCAAAGCGATAAAATTTCATTGACTCCGGAATATAGAATTGGTGTAGAAATTTTTTTAAAATTTGCTAGCGAAAATGGAATAGAAGATGGTACAATGAAGTGTCCGTGTAAACGTTGTAAAAATTTGAATTGGTTAAAAATTGATGATGTTAGATTTCATTTGCTCGCTAAAGGGATGCTTGAGGGTTATACCGTGTGGACGTCGTACGGTGAAAAAATAGGAAGGAAACGTATTCGAACATCACATCATCGTTATTGTGTTTGGGAACCTTCGAGAGTAGAAGAATCGGTAGATTTGAATGTGATGCTACATGATTTAGCTGGTGAAAATTATCAATTTTATGAAACTGCGGATACGGGAACTATGAATGTAGAAGAAGCTCCAAATGATAGTGCTAAAAAATTGTACAAGGTTATTGTTGAAAATGGAGCACCTATTTATCCCGGCAATACAAAGTACACAAGATTAAGCTTTACCACCAAATTATTGGAATTCAAAAATAACTCGCATTGTAGTAATAAAGCTTTTGATAGTTTGCTTAAACTTCTTACGGATGTGTTACCAAAAAACATACATTACCCGAAAGTTATTATGCAATGAAAAAAATTATGAAGGATTTGAGGGTTGAATATGAAAAAATTAATTTATGTGAGAATGATTGTATGTTATTTTATGGAGATGGCAAGGATAAAGTTGTGTGTGATATATGTGGTGAAGATCGTTATCGGGATGTTTCTAGGAAAGATGATAAAAAAATAGCAAAAAAAATCTTAAGACACTTTCCTTTGATCCCTTGATTACAACGCTTATATATGTCGGCACATACATCCGATCACATGAGATGGTACAAAAATAGAGATGTGAAAGATGGAGAAATAAGTCATCCCGTGGATGGAGAAGAGTGAAAAAAATTTGACTGTCGGTATCCTTCATTTGCTCAAGAGATTCGTAACATAAGAGTCGGTCTTGCGACTGATGGTTTCAACCCTTTTGGCCCTACCGGGAAAAAAACATATAGTGTGTGGCCCATGGTTATAGTTGTCTACAATCTTCCACCATCGATGTGTATGAAAAAGTCTTATATGTTCATGACCGATATAGTTTCGGGACCAAATAATATTGGAAAAGATATTAACGTTTGTCTAAGGCCTCTCATCGATGAATTGAAGATATTGTGGAATACCGGGGTGAAGATATACGACCAATCTTTAAAACATAATTTTACAATAAGAGAGGCTATTATGTGGACAATTAGTGACTATCCCGCTATGAGTATGATAAGTGGGTGGTCGGGCAAAGGAAAGATGGGATGTCAAGTGTGTCTTGGAAGCGTGCAAGGGTTTCAATTAAAATATTATGGAAAATGTAGTTTCTATGGCACAAACCGAATATTCTTTGAATCAAATGATCCACTCCGTTAAAAAAGTAATTTGTTTGATAACGAAGAAAGAAGATTGTTTCGTGGTCATTTTTCCGGTGAGGGTGTTAAGGAATTGCTTGATGGTTTAGTTTTTCTGTCACCCGGAAAGACTAATTCGAAGGCAAGGAGTGTCGGATACGGAGAAGAGCATCATTGGACTCATGTCCCAATATTTTACGAACTCCATTATTAGTCATCACATAGTTTATGATATTCAATTGACATCATGCATACGGAAAAAAATATTTTTGAAAACATTTTTTTACTATTGTCAATGCGGAAAAGTCAAAAGATCATAAAAAAGCAAGAGCGGATTGCAAGCATTTTGGGGTGTTATCACATTTGTGGATCGATGAGAAAGGAAAGTCACCTAAAGCACCTTATTCCATTACTAGAAAACAACGTAAACTTTTGTGTGAATGGATTAGTTCACTAAAACTTCCGGATGGTTATTCGTCAAATATATCACGTTGTTGCAATGTTGAGGAGTGTACATTTTATGGATTCAAATCGCACGATTGTCACATTTTTCTTCAAAAATTATTGCCTCTCGCAATTTGTGAACTTCTATCAGCACCTATTGCCGATGCAATCACGACAATTTCTAACTTTTTCCAAGATTTATGTTCATCCGTGGTTACAAAAACCGACTTGGAAATAATGGAAAAATCGGTTATCAAAGCGTTGTGTTTGTTGGAAACGATTTTTCCTCAAAGTTGGTTTGATTCGATGGAACACTTGGTTTTATATTTAGCCGAAGAAATTAGACTTGATGGACCTGCTTATTGGCATTGGATATATCCGATTGAACGTTTGTTGGGCAAATTAAAACAAAAAGTCGGTAATAAAGCAAGGATTGAGGGGTCAATTGCCGAACGATTTATGAAGGAGGAGATTCTTAATATTTGTTCTTTTTATTTTGCCTCTGACACGATCCATAATAAGGTACGTCATAACGAGGTTTTGTTTGATGTGCAAAATTTCGAGAATTTAGAAGTGTTCAAATATCCAATTCAATCTCTTCAAATGGAAGGAACTGATACATGAGTGATGATGAACGAGAGTTAGCGGAAGAATATGTTCTTTTAAACTCTCCTGAAGTTCAACCTTATATAAGGTACCAAAATCTTACTTTAAAAAATATGCGTAATAATTTTTTTTAATGACACATGCATGATATTTGTTAATTTTTGTTTATATTTTAGGAAGTACCAAGATCATGTTATGCGACAACGCCCGAAAACAACACCTCAAGATTTAGATCGTATTGTCAAAAGTCGATTTAAAACTTGGTTTAAACAAAAGGTATTTATCTATTTTTTATTTTCCATGATTTTTTTTTAATTCTTATAATTACAACGTCTTATCGATTTGAATTGTTTTTAGGTTGATAAAGATGAGGTGGAAGGACCTCGTTTTAGGGACTTACTTGAAGGGTCGGTATTAAAAGTTATGACTTTTGAGACTTGTCAAGTTAATGGATATAAATTTTCAACAAAATCTGCATCCGGTTCTGGTATTGTTGTTAAAGGAAATTTGCACGGAAATAATCTTGATTATTATGGTCAACTACAAGAAATTATTAGACTTATTTATCAAGGATGCAATCATGTATATTTGTTGAAATGTATATGGTTTGATAGTGTTGGTAATGGTGTGAGGATTGATAAGAATCGTGTAATTACAATTTTGATTAAAAATACGTTTTTATAAGAAAATTAGCAATTTTGATTAAAAAAGTGAAATAATTAATAAAAAATAAAAATTATGAAATACACATGATCGAACCGTACGGATGGACCGACGCGGTAAAAATGAGCAAATATACCAAAAATTAGGCTATTTAAATAATAGTAATCATATTTTTATAAGATTTTTTTTAATTTAGGGGTTTTAACCCCTAAATCCTAAACCTTAAACCCTCAAATTCAAAATTTTAATGGCTTAAAATAGACCACTCTATATTAAAACCTACCGACTAGGCGGTCGGTTTTAATCTATTACAAAAATGCGGGTTGTTTTGGTGAAAAGTTAAAACCCCGCCTTTTACAAAATGATGTCGTTTTGCATGTTGCACAGGGTCCAAGGACAAAACCGACCGACTAGGCGGTCGGTTTTAAGTCTGTTATAAATAAAAAAACTCGTTCATTCTTTCTTCTTTCTCTATCTCTTTATTCTCTTTATTCTCTCTCTCTCAAATATACACAAAAATCATCCCCCAAACTCAAATCAATGGCGTTTAATCCACGAAATACCCGCAAATCATCTCTCTTTGCTTCCGGTTTCAATCTCGATGTAAGATTTTCACTCGATTATATACTTTTTTTACTCGATTATATAAGTGTGTATGTGTATATATTTTATGTGTGTGTATATATGATTCGAAGTTAGTAATTTGTTTTTTGTGTTTGTTAATGTATGATTCTTACTTAAATTGAATATTTTCACTTCCAATTGAAGTTCATATGATTTTTCAGTTTTCATGTAAAATTTTACATGTAAAATATTCGTCGGTTTTGTCAATTTGTTGAATATATATATAAGTATAAATTTTAGGTTTTTTGTCGGTTTGTTTACGTTTAACTAGAAGTATAAATTTATTTTTAGGGTTAATTTGTAGGGGTTTGCTCTTGTAAACATGATATGTACTCGAAAATGATTAAATATTGCACTTTATATGTGAGTTTGGAACTTTAATTTGTTGTATATATAGATTAAGTTGATTTAATGATTTAATTTACGTAATTAAACAATGTTCTAATTAGTTGTGTTTATTTTTATCATTAATTTGTGAAATGGATACGTTTATATGCATTTTATGTGATTTTAAATGCTTTTTTATGTGATTTTAAAATCATTTTCATGTAATGTGATTTACTAGCATATATTTTATATGTAATGTGATTTAATATATATCTTATGTGATTTTATATACATTTTTTATGTGATTTTAAATATATCGTTAATATATAAATTTATATGTATTTCTAAGTGATTTTAAATGCATTTTTATGTAATGTGATTTACTAATGCAAGTCGTTTCATCGATTTGTTTGTTTTCATATTGGCTAATATATTTTTATTGGTTATTTTAGGATCTTTTTGCTTGGATGTTGAAATTGTTTATAATAAGTCTTGTGGTGTTGGCGATGGCGAAAAAGGGAAGGGGAAAGACAAGGAGCCGGAAAAAGATAAGGGGAAGGCCAAGACCAAGGAAAAGGCCAAAGTCGCGAGTAAGAAGGGTGCAAAGGGAAAAGGAGGGAATTTGCATTTGCGGGATGAGCCGACGAATCCGGATTCGGACCCGAATGATCCGACTCGGCACATGATAAATGCGGAGGAGCGAGAATGGCGAGGAAGGCGACCTCGATCACATTCGAGTGGCATATATGGAGAGAAACCGCCATTGAAGCCATATCGCATTAATATCTCTAATGGACAATAAGTTAAAAAGATTTTAAATTGCATTATTCCTATATGTTTATATTTTTGGTTCATTGTTCAATATTGTTATGTGAATTGTTAATTTTTATTGTTTTCTTTTGGTTAAATATAGTATTGAAGATGATACAGCTAAGAAAACGCTTTTGGCTATGATTCGGGAGAAGTGGCCTCTTGGATATTAAACTTATACCGATATCGAAGAACGTCACCCGGGTTGGTTGAATGCAAGAGTTGAGGAGTTTCAAGTAAGTTAAAATTCAATTTTTTTTTGTAATTGTCATTTATTCCTTGATTTTATGATGTATTTATCTTTGTTTTCTTTTTTTGCAATTTTAGAAATAGTATAGGCATCTTAAGGGGCAAAGTCGTTCAAATGCCCGAAAAAATGTGGAACATCACATTAAAGTGACGATAAAAAGGACTTTGAATGAGCTTAAGAAGAGGGTGGACCGAAAAGCAAGGGAGGAGGGCGTGAGCAAGTTGTCTTTGAAACCGTCTTATTGGTCTGTTCCTTTTTGAAAGGACCTTTTGGAGTATTGGGAGAAGAACGAAGAACAATTGCACCGGTCATCGATTGGATCTGCCAACCGACAACAAGTTGAAAGATTGTATAGTGTCGGTGCAAAGTCATTCAATAAAGTTCGAGAGGTAATATTATTATATTCCATCACACACACATACATACACGTTCACCATATTTAATATAATCAACTAATTATTAGGACGTGCTAATATAAGTTGTTTAATATTTGAAAGGTTTTGACGAACAAAAATAAGAAAAAGCCGACGAGACTCGAGGTGTGGGATAAATGTCATAGGAAAGTTGGATCCGATCCGGAAAATCCCGTCTACACTACACCGGCCGCCATACGTATTGCGGTAATTTTTATATGATTTTATGACCATTTTATATGATTTTAAATACATCTTTAATAAGTGAATTTATATATATATATATATTCATGTGATTTTAAATACATTTTTATGTGATTTTATATGCATTTTTATATGATTTTATATATATTCATGTGATTTTATATGCATTTTTATATGATTTTAAATGCATCTTCAATTTGTGAGATTTTATATGTATTTATGTGATTTTAAATGCATTTTTATATATGATTTTATATGTATTTTTATGTGATTTTAAATGCATCTTTAATAAGTGAATTTATATGTATTTTCATGTGATTTTAAATGCATTTTTATGTGATTTTATATGCATTTTTATGTGATTTTATATGCATTTCTATGTGATTTTAAATGTATCGTTAATATGTGATTATATGTATTTATGTGATTTTAAATATATTTTTATATGTGATTTTATATGCATTTTATGTGATTTTAAATGCATCGTTAATATGTGATTTTATATGTATTTTCATGTGATTTTAAATGCATTTTTATGTGATTTTATATGCATTTTTATGTGATTTCAAATGCATCGTTAATATGTGATTTTATATGTATTTATGTGATTTTAAATGCATTTTTATATGTGATTTTATATGCATTTTTATGTGATTTTAAATGTATCGTTAATATGTGATTTTATATGTATTTATGTGATTTTAAATGCATTTTTATATGTGATTTTATATGCATTTTTATTTGATTTTAAATGCATCGTTAATTGTTTTAAATGAATTTGTAGGAACGATATGCCCCATTCTCGAGCGCATGACCGTGGAGGTTACACAAACGGGTGATCGGGATGAGCCATGAGATTGGTGGATGGAAGCCTTGGAGGTCCCCCAAGGTACAAGGCCGAAAAAGAATTATGTGGTGGGGTTCCCCAATGCTCGGGCCACCGATCTCTTGCCTACACGTGCTACCCGGTATCGAGATTCCACACGGAATGAAGCCAGCTCATCCTCATCCGCTCCGAGACAACGTGAAGCCATCCCCGACAATGTATATCTTGCCATCGTGAGGAATGTGCTTACGGAGATCCGTGCTAATCCAAATCGGTTTGCTCGCCAACTTTTCGATGCGGAGATAGCTACATTCGCACGTACCGCTCTCGAGGCCTCGGATCCATCCTCCGATCCTAGCAAAAGGTTGCAATGGAATAACCTTATCGATGGCGAGATCGTGCATATCATGGGCTCCTTGATTGAAGATATCGTTCAAAAGACGGAAGCTCGTGTTTCGGAGGTATAATTTTTGACCTTCTTGTTTATTTATTTGTTTCATTCACATTTAAATTTTGTTTCTTCTTTTTAACTAGTTTAATTTAAAATTGTGTATCTAGGAAAACAATCGGCGTGCTATGGAAGTCGATAAGGATTACACGTCCGAGGATGAGACCTCCGATGACGAGGACTTTGATGACGCGGCGGTGATGGCGGCATTGATGGTGGAGGTGATGGCGGTGGATCATCCGATGTTGATTTGTCTGATTAGTTTACATTGATCGGTTTTAAGACTTAATTTGATGGTTGTGGGATGGTTTTTAAGACTTATTTTGTCGGATGTAATATAATACGTTGTGATGGTTTGATACTTTGTCGGTTATTTAGGATTGATTTTAATGATGTAATGATACGGTTTAATACTCCGGTTATCGGAGTTTGTGAATGTTTGCGTTGGATTTAATTACTATGGTTTAATTGTGAGATTTTCTAGTTTTTGTGAATGATTTTGAGTAGTATAGTTTAATGATTGTCATTGTTTTTTGTTTGTGATTGGATTGGATTTGTGATCGGTTTGTATATTGATTTGGTTTGGTATACAGTGAGTGTAGAAAAACCTGCAATTTTTTTTTAAAGTCATACCTTAAAACCGACCGAAAACAGGCATAACCGACCACTTTTGACCATTACAAAACCCAGAAAACCGACCGTCAAGGGACATAACCGACCACGATCTTCATAAAACCGACTGTCTCCTTTAGAAAGTGGTCGGTTTTAGGACGGTCGGTTATGAAATTTAAGTTAGCTTCTGAAATAAAACCGACCGATTTACAGACTTTGACCACGGTCGGTTATGAGTTCCAGTCAACTTTTAAAAATAGACATAACCGACCACCTTCGGTCGATTATGACACAGTGACGTGGCAACACGTGTTGCCACGTGTACACAGTGACCCTACATTTGAATAAAATGTCCAGGCACTTAACTGACCACTATATTGGTTGGTTATGAGGGTTAAACCCGACCAAAAGTAATAACTGACCAGGATAAAACCGACCATTCCCTGTGGTCGGTTATGACTATTTTAACCGACCGTTTTTCCTCTTAATCGACCATTTTTGACGGTCGGTTTTGTCTTGTTTTCTTGTAGTGATGGGCTTCAAATTGGAATCGGGTTAAATGATATATGGCTGGGGTATAGTTTTGATATCATGAGGTATTAGTTATAGGGATAAATATATTTGATTTAAAATATTTTTGAGTTATTAATTCTAATAAATTTAAAATATTATTGTCATGTTTTGATATATAATCCTTAATAAATGGAACGATAGAAAAAAAAAAGAATTGATTATTTCTCAGAATCTCACTCTCCTCTTGAGACTCGAGTAAGAAAAAATATCATAACTTGTGATTAAATAAGAAATAAGTTTGAAAAAATAAAAAAAAATTAACGATACATCAAAACACCCCAACCAACACTACAAGAAAACAGGGTAAAACCGACCGACGTCGATTTTGTCACCTTAAAACCGACCGACGTCAGTGGTCAATTATATGCCAACTAAACGACACCGTATCGATGACGTGGCACACATAAAACCGACCATCCACTGGTGGTCGGTTTTACTGGAAAAAAATGACACCGTTTTGCTGATGTGTCACTTTTAAAACCGACCACTTACATGTGGTCGATTTATATCCACAAATTTTGCAGGTTAAAACCGACCATATATGGTGGTCGGTTTTGTAGAATAATAAAAAATTAATTTAAAGTGCAAAAAAAGTACCTGTTAAAGAGAAAACGGTGTCGTTTTATTCTTCTGCCTAAAACCGACCGCTGACGGTCGGTTTCAACCTTTTTTTTTTAATTTTTTTGTTATATCCCTCATTTCTTGATTTTGGCCAAAAAATTAAAAAAAAAACAGAGGATTGAAGTGGAGGAGTTTCAGAAAATTGTAAGTTATTTCCATATTTTGTAATAATGTGTGTGTGTGTGTTTATGTTGGTGTATGTATTAAATGTTGTTGTATGTATTTAATGTTTTTATTTTTTTTATATAATGTTTGTTGTGAGAATTGAAGTTTGGTAGTAGATAATTTGTAAGTTAGTTTCATTTATTGTAATTATAGTGTGTGTGTGTGTGTGTTTTATGAAATACATGAATAATTATGAGATTAATGATAAATTATTTGTTAAATATGTTTTTTTTAATTTTAAAAAATATTATTGTAGATGGAAACCATTGATCGAAGTTGGATTGGTAATCAATTGCAAAGCGATAAAATTTCATTGACCCCGGAATATAGAATTGGTGTAGAAATTTTTTTAAAATTTGCTAGTGAAAATGGAATGGAAGATGGTACAATGAAGTGTCCGTGTAAATATTGTAAAAATTTGAATTGGTTAAAAATTGATGATGTTAGATTTCATTTGCTTGCTAAAGGGATGCTTAAGGGTTATACCGTGTGGACGTCGTACGGTGAAAAAATAGGAAGAAAACGTATTCGAACATCACATCATCGTTATTGTGTTCGGGAACCTTCGAGAGTAGAAGAACCGGAAGATTTGAATGTGATGTTACATGATTTAGCCGGTGAAAATTATCAATTTTATGAAACTGTGGATACGGGAACTATGAATGTAGAAGAAGCTCCAAATGATAGTGCTAAAAAATTGTATGAGGTTATTGTTGAAAATGAAGCACCTATTTATCCCGGCAATACAAAGTATACAAGATTAAGTTTTACCACCAAATTATTGGAATTCAAAAATAACTCGCATTGTAGTAATAAAGCTTTTGATAATTTTCTTATACTTCTTACGGATGTTTTACCAAAAAAACATACATTACCCGAAAGTTATAATGCAATGAAAAAAATTATGAAGGATTTGAGGTTTGAATATGAAAAAATTGATTTATGTGAGAATGATTGTATGTTATTTTATGGATATGACAAGGATAAATTTGTGTGTGATATATGTGGTGAAGATCGTTATCGAGATGTTTCTAGGAAAGATGGTAAAAAAAAGCAAAAAAATCTTAAGACACTTTCATTTGATCCCTCGATTATAACGCTTATATATGTCGGCACATACATCCGATCACATGAGATGGTATAAAAATAGAGATGTGAAAGATGGAGAAATAAGTCATCCCGTGGATGGAGAAGAGTGGAAAAATTTTGATCGTCCGTATCCTTCATTTGCTCAAGAGATTCGTAATACAAGGCTCAGTCTTGCGACCGATGGTTTCAACCATTTTTTCCCTATCGGGAAAAAAATATATAGTGTGTGGCCCGTGGTGATAGTTGTCTACAATCTTCCACCATCGATATCTATGAAAAAGCCTTATATGTTCATGACCGATATAGTTCCGGGTCCAAATAGTATTGGAAAAGATATTAACGTTTGTCTAAGGCCTCTCATCGATGAATTGAAGATATTGTGGAATACCGGGGTGGAGACATACGACCAATCTTTGAAACATAATTTTACAATGAGAGCGGCTATTATGTGGACAATTAGTGATTATCCCGCTATGAGTATGATAAGTGGGTGGTCGGGCAAATGAAAGATGGGATGTCAAGTGTGTCTTGGAAGTGTGCAAGTGTTTCAATTAAAATATTGTGGAAAATGTAGTTTCTATGGCACGAACCGAATATTCCTTGAATCAAATAATCTACTCCGTTAAAAAAGTAATTTGTTTGACAACGAAGAAAGAAGATTGTTTCGTGGTCATTTTTCGGGTGAGGGTGTTAAGGAATTACTTGATGGTTTAATTTTTCCACCACCCGGAAAGACTAATTTGAAGGCAAGGAGTGTCAGATACGGGGAAGAGCATCATTGGACTCATGTCCCAATCTTTTACGAACTCCCTTATTGGTCATCACATAGTTTACGATATTCAATTGACATCATGCATACGAAAAAAATGTTTTTAAATACATTTTTTTTACTATTGTCAATGCGGCAAAGTCAAAAGATAATAAAAAAGCAAGAGTGGATTGCAAGCATTTTAGGGTGTTACCACATTTGTGGATCGATGAGAAAGGAAAGTCACCTAAAACACCTTATTTCCTTACAAGAAAAAAACATAAACTTTTATGTGAATGGATTAGTTCACTAAAACTTCCAGATGGTTATTCCTCAAATATATCACGGTGTTGCAATATTGAGGAGTGTACATTTTATGGATTAAAATCGCACGATTGTCGCATTTTTCTTCAAAAATTATTGCCTCTCGCAATTCATGAACTTCTACCGGCGCCTATTGTCGATGCAATCACGGCAATTTCTAACCTTTTCCAAGATTTATGTTCATCCGTGGTTACAAAAACCTACTTGGAAATAATGGAAAAATCAGTTATCAAAGCGTTGTGTTTGTTGGAAATGATTTTTCCTCAAAGTTGGTTTGATTCGATGGAACACTTGGTTGTACATTTAGCCGAAGAAATTAGACTTGCTGGACCTGCTTATTGGCATTGGATGTATCCGATTGAGCGTTTGTTGGGCAAATTAAAACAAAAAGTCGGTAATAAAGCAAGGGTTGAGGGGTCAATTGTCGAACGATATATAGAGGAGGAGATTCTTAATATTTGTTCCTTTTATTTTGCCTCTGACACGATCCATAATAAGGTACGTTGTAACGAGGTTTTGTTTGATGTGCAAAATTCTGAGATTTAGAAGTGTTCAAATATCCAATTCAAACTCTTGGAAAGGAAGGAACTCGATACATGAGTGATGATGAACGAGAGTTAGAGGAAGAATATGTTCTTTTAAACTCTCCTGAAGTTCAACCTTATCTAAGATACCAAAATCTTACCTTAAAAAATATGCGTAATAATTTTTGTTAATGACACATGCATGATTTTTGTTAAATTCTGTTTATATTTTAGGAAGTACCAAGTTCGTGTTATGCGACAACGCCCGGAAACAACACCTCAAGATTTAGATCGTATTGTCAAAAGTTGATTTAAAACTTGGTTTAAACAAAAGGTATATATCTATTTTTAATTTGCATGATTTGTTTTTGTTTTAAATTCTTATAATTACAACGTCTCATCGACTTGAATTGTTTTTAGGTTGATAAAGATGAGGTGGAAGGACCTCATTTTAGGGACTTACTTGAAGGGCCGGTATTAAAAGTTATGACTTCTGAGACTTGTCAAGTTAATGGATATAAATTTTTAACAAAATCTGCATTCGGTTCTGGTATTGTTGTTAAAGGAAATTTGCACAGAAATAATCTTGATTGTTATGGTCAACTACAAGAAATTATTAGACTTATTTATCAAGGATGCAATCATGTATATTTGTTCAAATGTATATGGTTTGATAGTGTTGGTAATGGTGTGAGGATTGATAAGAATCGTGTGATTACAATTTATATGACTTCAAGATTGAAGTCAAATGAGATTTTTATTTTAGCTAGTCAAGCCTCACAAGTATATTATGTTCCTAGTGTATTGGATCCAAAAGCGAAAATATATACGGCGGTCAAATCTAAAAGTCGCCTAATTGATGAATCTATCGTTGCGCAAAATGATATAGAGGACGCTTTTCAGGAAGATAGATCTAATGCATCGACCTCGTTTTCGCTCTTTGTCGATTTTGCACAATATGGACAAATACCGTTTATTCGGTGTGAAGAAGAAGAAGAAGATGAAGAAGATGATTTGAAGGACTACGAAGATGAAAATGAAGGAGAAGAAGAAATAAGTGAAGGTGACAATGAGGATGATGATGATAACGAAGATGATGATGGTTTTGACGATTTTGAATAACGTCATTTGTATTTTAAAGATGATTTTTAGTAAATTTTGTAATTATTAGGATACTTTATTTATAAGTTATAGTAAATTTTTAATGGGTTTGTGAATTTTTGGTTTTAATGCTAAATTTTTATGCGTATACGTCCGGTTAGGGCCAAAAAATCATAATATTTGACCATAATATTTCCCAGAAAATCGACCGTCTCCTTGACTAAAACCGACCACCTTCTTGATAAAACCGACCGTCTCCTTAAAGGGGTGGTCGGTTTTAAGATGGTCGGTTATAAGAATTAAATCGGTTTCTGAAATAAAACCGACCACTTTGCACATTTGACCTCGGTCGGTTTTAGCAGTCTTGGTCAAAGTATATTTTTAATAATTATTTTCAATGATCGAACCGTACGGATGTTAACATCATGTCAAAATATGCTTATGCACAAAAAATTAGCACTTTTAAACGAGTACCATTACGTTTTTATAAGTAAATTAACAAATTTATTTAAAAATTAAAAAAAAATCGATGTGAAAAGTATAATTTTAAAAGGTATATTTAACGACCGAACCATACGGATGTTAAATTCATGTAAAAATATGCTTATGCACAAAAAAATAGCACATTTTAACGAGTACCATTATATTTTTATAAGTAAATTAGCAAATTTAATTAAAAATTAAAAAAATGAAAAATATAAAATACACATGATCGAACCGTACGGATGGACTAACGCGGTGAAAACGAACAAATGTACCAAAAATTAGGCTATTTGAAAAATATTATAATCAAAATCATATGGAATATAATTATTTCAGTAAGTATGTCGGCATTCTGTAGACAGAATAAGTTGAACATACCATTCGGTACTATAAGTATAATTTTAAAATTTATTTTTAACGATCAAACTCTACGGATGTTAACTT